>NC_060159.1:17754381-17765223 GCF_021292245.1 Micropterus dolomieu
GGGGGGGGGGGACTACAGTATGTACCTAAATAAGCGTTCCACTGTCATTTACCCATCGGGAATGTCATGCTGCTGTTGTCTTAGAAAAAAAACATGTGGCACCACCTCTGTTGCAGCAGGAGCATATGGCTTGCTTGATTTTCTCTCACGAATTAGCACAGCTAACCTATAAGAGAGGCTCCTAATCTGTCTTTCAGCACTTCAAATATATTTTGTGCTTAATATTTTATAGCCTGTAGACAGCAGAGATGTGAGAATGTGTAAAACTCAAGGTGACTGAGGTCACATGCTCTAGAAACCAAAAAGAGAAGAAAATAGAATTTGTTTTGGATAAAAAAATATATATTAGTTATATGGAATTTTTTAAAAACTTCTCTGGGCCTTGTTTCAGAATCTGGGAGGTGCAGAGGCAGCTGGAGAGCAGGGTAAATACAGCCAGAACTGTGTCATAGCATCGGCGCTACAGCTTACTGGTTCCTCACATATGTACACAGTCTGAGACAATGCAGAAGCATCCCACAGGTACAGTACATGCACACCAACAAATATTGATGGATATGCATTTGAAGTATTGAAAAGCGGGGGGGGGGGGGGGGTCCATTTTTTTTACAGGGCAAAATGGAATGATCTGACTTATATTTATATTTTAAAGAAAACTGTTAGCATTTAGATACAAATCTTTCTTACATACCATTAACCTTATCTGTGGGCTGTTTCTGTTTTTGTTCCACTTTGTCGATGATGGCAAGAAGACCCCAGAGGAGAGTTTCTCTATCTCTCCCCTGACACTCATCACCCAGAGAGACAGAGAGAGAGAGTTCATGGAAGGATCAATTTGTCTGCACAGGAAACTGTGTAATGTTAATCACAACTTTAATTTGGGCTGAATTAGCATTTTGATGAACTTGCGCAGGCTGACTCGTGTACTCTAAGCACCTTCAAACGCGGCGCACACAGAGGAAATGGCACTGTGGTTAATTAACGCTCGCACACAGCAGATGGGCTCAGTGAAGGACCTGGCAGAAAGAGACACAGAGAGCAAGAATTGATGGGAAAGAGTCAGTGTTAATGGGAGGAAACGAACACAATATAAAATGTCCAACCATTACTCTCCAAATAAAATGGCTGGTTCAAAACCCAACAGCTAAAAAGGCGGGGAGTATTAAATTATATTTCCGTCTTTTAGGGAAAACAGAACACAAAGAGTCAGTAATAGATACGGAAAACACAACTGGCAAATCTTGGTCAAACATGCAGCCTGTTTACATATGCCCAACCGTTTCAATCTCAGAGCACAGAGTGTAACCCAACATGGTGCCTCAGTCTCATTGCTTTTTCACTCTTCTGTAAAATCTTTTACTAACACATTTAGAACTGACTGTTTTTCATCTCTCATTCTTCTTTTTAACATCCTATAGCCATTCACATAATCTTTTCCATCCAGTGTTTGTGTCTCTTCTTCTCCTCCATATTAATACATTACTCTCCCACCTTTCCCAGTATATATGATCTTACATTTAACTGGGTTATTTGAATCTGTACTGCACCGTGTATTGGTCCATGATGAAGTTAACCTTAAGTATATAAACGAGGAGATATGAGAGAAAGAGGAGGTGGAGGAGAGCTTATAAATATAGAGGTGGAGCTCCATGGTAGCGTGGGCTCACAGGCAAATTAAACCACTGTACATGGAAGACATGGGGCAGTGATGGTCAGCCCAATGATCCTGTGTCCAATTTTAAAACCTGCAACAACATTTCATTTTTCAGCATTTTTAACAATAGGCCTACAAAGTATTTGAGTTGTTTTCAGCGTTCTAGGAATGTTCTGTTTTCAGTACATATGTACAAGACAACTGGCAATTTGCAAAGACTTTGTTGACAAGATACAGTATGTTATTGTTGTGTAACTGTAGTTTGGAGCAGGGACTGTTCTTGGTGACACAACCAAACATTTAATGCAAAAAAAGAGAGACCAGATTCATATTATTCTTTTCACAATTTCCATTGTTTGTCTTCCAGGTTTGATTTAGTTTATGAACGCAATGCTTTTTGACAGCTCATTGTCAGCTGATGCACTTCCAATGAAAAATCTTCCTAGCGAGGATTGTGTGTTATCCTGAGTAACTGGTCTATTTTTATTGGACAGATAATTTGCCGTTTGGTTTTTGAAGGGGAAAAGGGGAACTTTTACAATGGGAGGAGACTGTACAAATCAAAGTCGGTTTTGCAGGTCTTGGGAGTACTACTGCTTATGTCTAGAGAGAGGAGTGTGGAATTAAAAAAAGACAAATCTCTGCTTCTGCTGCATTGAATTTGAACATTTTTTAAAATCTGTCCATCATGAGCCCGACAATGACAAAGCTAAATCAGTGAAGAACTCTTTTAAGCAGCACAAACTAATTTCCATTCACCTGCAATGTATTTAGTGGTGACAGACTAGTGGTGTTGTGTTATTTGATGTCCTGTTTTATTTGACTGAAAGAAGAGGATCAAGAACGGATTCTTCAGTCTATCTGCTTGACTAGATGCCACTAGAGGTGAGTGAAAAAATTTGTTTTTTAAAAGGCCTAAAGTACCTTGCTCAAGGGCCCCATGCTCAATCACTGATCCTGACCATGAAAAAGAATCATTATGAGAGCTCATTAGCGGAGATGGTGCATCATGTTCCTCAGTGTCTACCTTCATCGTCTCACCTCCTTCACATCTTTTCCTTGAATGCTTTCCTTCCATAACCTTCACTAACCTGCCCCCCTACCATCGCCTTTTTTTTTCATGCTGGGGAGAATTTCAGGCCTGGATCTCCCACAGAGAGAGAAAAAAAAAACACAATAAAAATGGAAAGATGAGTGAGACCCGGGTGGTGGTGAGGGAGGGGTTGGAAGGACAGCAAAGCGAGCTCCCCTGTTGTGTTAGCCTGTGGTGGGGCATTAACAGGATGTCCGGGTAGGGTACATCTTCTACCAGTCGCTTGGGGCTCTTACCCCAAGCCCTGACAGGCTGTCAGTCACCACAGAAGGGGCACTGACAATAGGAAGCTGCCTTAAGCCTGATCTGTAGGTGCTGAATCTTCATTAAATATTACTGTGTTATTTGCAAGAATGCAAGAAATGTATAAACCGGAGGTTTACAGCACCAAATTTGAAAAGAGAGACGATTGTTTTTAAAGGAAAATCAAGTATGTAATTCAAATCATTTGGATTTGGAGAAGGATCTATGAAGTGAACAAACCACGGTGACCTTTGACCTACGGGTGGCTCATGTAAAAAAAAAAAAAAAGGGATTTGTCACACAGAGAGAGAGATGCTGGATAGACATGCTTGTGTTAATTTCAAAGAATTGATATGGATACCTCTTTTAGAAACATCAGATGTGAGAAGGTAATGTGTTGTTTGCTTTAAAGGGAGAACCTGAGCCCAGTCAGCATCTGGGGCTGTTTGCCAATTTGTTGTCCTTATCTTTTATCTGTCAGAAATGAGAAAATAATAGAAAGGTATAGCCTTGGAGGGCTAATTTTGAGTCCAGTAGAAGCTCTCTTCCTCTCTCTCTCTCTCTCTTTCTCGCAGGCACACACACACACACACACACACTGAAGGAGACAGAGATATCTGTTCCCAGGCAGCAGGAGAATCTCCAATTATGGCAGGATGCAGCATCAATTTAAGGGATAATTATGTGCGTAATGAGCTCACCGTCATGCGTCCGCGCCCCCGTCACCGAGCCCACTGCTCTATCTACCCCCGCCCCCCCTCCTCCTCCATCTGAGCGCCCGGTGTCTAATTAAAAAACTACATGCGCCGCGGCGCTCTCATCTGATTCACACCATGGAAATTAATCCTCAGATAAACGTGTTTGACGGACACTACCGCATGAGCTCTGGACGCGGCGCACTGATCTCTCAGCCGGGCATATAAACTGTTTTGCATTTGGCTTCTTTTTTTCCTTTTTTTTAAACGAACAACAACAACAACCACAAAAAAAAACAGCTCCGAAATAGCCCGAGACAAAAACGGATTAACTTGATGACAGAGTAAACCTGACGAGAGGGAAAATTAGGAAAGTTATGTCCAGTGGTTTCCATGCGCTAAACAAAACAAAAAAAAAGCAATTTCAACCTCAAGATTTCTATTTTATGTTTCAGAATAAACAGCCTGTAGGCTACACGTAATAGCACGTAGGCCTACTTATGCTTCAATAGCTTATCTGTGTTGAAAAATATCCAACCACAAACCCGTCTATGCGGAGACATTCTGAATCCACCAGAAAACAAGTGAAGAATCCAGTGTAACCGCTGAAACAGGTGAACATGTCCATCCTTTGGTCAGTTGTGTACAGTTCAATATAATTAAATATAACCTATATTAGGAGCATTGCTATCATACTCAAAAGACCTATTTATTTGGCAACAGCACGAGTAGAGCATCAACAGATGCTTTCCAAAACAGTGACTCCGTTTTATTAATTCACTCTTCAGTTGTGTTTAAAACGTCACCAAACCTGCACCTTAGCCGCATTTCACCAAATTGTGCAAATATTTGAGGAAAATGCATTTTTGAATAAAACATACTTTTCGTCGTGATGACAAATTACTGGATTTAGCCTATCTTTCCAAGGGAATAAGAGCAAACCCCAACACGGATCGATCTCATATGAATAGAAAACTCTGATTTTACAAGATATTAGTGTGGGTAAACTGAAGAAAATGGTTTGATGTTTCTCTAAATTGATTGTGGAAATAAAATGTTTTCTATAATAACACATTTTGTTTTCCTCTGGATATTTTGCCGTAAAATAATCACCAACTGAAGGTCTTTGCAGCTATTATTTAGCCCATATCGCCTGCAGAACATTCCCCTGCTGTGCAATTTTATGGGGATTTATTCATTTATTTCAGCTTGATCCGTGATCTCCACGCTAATGATAAAAACACAACAAGATCATATCTAAGCTCACTTCGGGCACGGCCAAGTGTTGTGCATACCTTGCAGTACCAAGTTGACGCCCACGGTTAGTGTCCAATCATGAAATGAGTTGAGGCGCTTCCACCCAATCAGAACGAGGTAGGCGGGTCCCGAGCAGCTCCAGCGAGGGACACTGAGATAGTTGAGAAGAGGAGGCTTGTTGGGCACGAATGCCACTCGTTGCGTGTCCTTATAATTTGGAGAGGTGTATGCAGCGCACGGCCCGTTCGCCTTTCCAGGTGGAAATCCATGAGGAGCTGAGACCAAACTTAACTGGGACGACTGGTGAACCCGGTTCAGGACAGGTGAAATTCCCAGCAGGCTGCAAGTAAGGCCACAGGATCGATTCAGATGTGGGAACATACAGCGTGCCTCAGCGCGGGTAGGAATACTGCAAATATATCTGTTTCAACAAGTCTGTCAACCTGTACTGGATGTTAAACATTTAAATTTTCTTAACGCAAGGGAAAAACTGCCGGCCAGCGAGGTGAGGTTATGTCAGTTGGGTTTTTTTTAACAACGCAGCTGCACATGTTTCAGGAATTGTGTTGGCTCAAATGACATGTCCTCCATACTACTGCAGTGATCAGCAATTGGATGCCCGAAGGAACACCTGCAATATGCAGAATTATTCAGTCTCATTGGCAGATGTTTGACTTGTTTTAGGATAAATATTAAAGGCTGGCTTTGGTGGCTAAAATTACTTGAGATGGACATGTTTGCAGTGTTCCCTTCACCAAATGTTGAGATTTTATTTTTACCCACGGGGTGAGCTTGTTTGGTAAAATAACAAAGAAAATCACATGGACACATCGAGACCATGTCTCTGCATTTCTGATCTAATTATGTATCTATCTATCTTTATTTATATGTAGCCTATTTATCTATATCTTCAGAAAATGTAATTATCATTTTGTATGCAGAGACTCGTCAGCAGCATTTCTTCTTATGGCATTTGCTGCTGTAATTGCTGTCATCTTGGTGATGTTGATATTATTAAATTGATGTTTTTTGTGTTGTTGCTTCTCTTTCTTAGCGATGCCGAGAATATCCTGGTTACATGTCCTATTCAATAAATCAGACTTTTTGATTGATGTGTAAATTAATATGCAGCGTTGTTTTCCCAGACTCAGCTCCATCTGACCTGCAGGCCTGCAGCAGGCATACATCAAAATAACGCAGGGAACAGTCACACAGTGCCTGGTGCAAACGTAGGGCCTCTGCAGATCAAAGTGCAATAGGGCTTTTTTCACCTGTTTATGACTTTACTGTGTCTTTCTTTCTGTGTTTTGCAGGTCATGGATGAAATCCCGCGGCAGCACCGAGGACATTTAACTACAGCCAGTTGAAGTATCACTGACCACCATCAGGAGTAGGCCTGTAGGCTACCAGGGATATTCACACATTTTGTTTTGGATTCAACGGTTTATATAAAAACTCCATCTTCTTATAGTTGATACATCTGCAATGAAAAGGAGGCAAAGCCGAGAGGAATCAGTCAAGCAGCTGATTTGAATGACCACCGTCTCAGACAAGGAAGGATACAGTAAAAAGGAGCTGAAATGAAGGAGAAATCCAAAACGGCCGCAAGGACTAGACGGGAAAAGGAGAACAGTGAATTTTATGAACTGGCCAAAATGTTGCCTTTGCCGTCGGCCATCACCTCTCAGCTGGACAAAGCCTCCATTATAAGACTGACAACAAGTTACCTGAAAATGAGAATAGTTTTCCCTCAGGGTGAGCCATTAGCCCATTTAAACACACCGCTTTCAACTCCGCTGGCATTATTTCCCCGTCAGCTGCGGGCTCAGTTTAGTGAAAATGCACTGATGTCTGTGTGCATATTTTCCTCCAACTTACAAAATAATTATTATTTAATTTAATCGAGGTATTTGCATGCGTTAAAAAATATACATATAATTTTTAAAACCATAGTAAACAAACATACAATTACAAGAGAAATTGGATTTTATGAGGGAAGAATAGAAGCACGATAGTTAATGTAAATTCACTGTTCCACGAGTCAATTTTATTCTGTTATAACATAATGAAAATAAAATATTTGTTTAGTCTTACGTCTCATTTTACACATTTTACAAACCTGTTGTAATATGATAAATAAACCATGCGCATTAGTGCAAATAAATAACTAATTCTTTAAGTATGAAAAATATCAAAAATATATTTAGTTCTATTGACAACTGGATGTTATGGAAGATTAAAAAAAAAGAAAAAGAAAATTTTAATGAAATTTAGCCTAAATGTTAATATACCCACGAGGAGGCCTCACAGACTCACTTTAAGCCATGCAGAAATATTATAGGAATATTACATCCGTTTCCCATTGATCTACAGGGAGTCTTTACAAATGGATTACGATCGTTTTTAATTCAGTGTGTCTAAAGGAGACAATCTGCCTCCATCTTTTATACTGGTCTCTGCAGGCTTCTTTTACTGCGTGTCTGAGAACAAGAAGTACCAATTATTAAAAAAAGGCCCTGCACGGCTCCTAATCAGCCAGAGCCACGTAAGCAGCAGGCACACACACAATCTTACACAGCCTCTCCTGTCTTACAAAAATGCAATTAATGATCTGCCATGAAATAAATCAGAAGCCCACGTTTTTGCTGCCCATATAGTGAACGTAACAGACAGGTATATTCGTATGTGCTGCCATTACATATAACATAAAAGCCTATAAGACATAGGCCTACTAAATATTTTTTCTAAGAATAGAATTTTATTTTATTGATTGTATTTTTAATAATTTGCATGTACCAGCCGAAAAACATAATTTTTCTTTAAAAGTAATTTTTCTACATCCTCTCATCTGGTCGGCTGATGTTAAGCTACATGTCTGACAGCGGATACCTATTTTCATTTCAGGGGACACGAACACTTAATTTATTGATGATACCCGAGCTCCATTTCTGATGAAACTGAATGAATTTCAATGAGTAGCACTGACTACTTGCTTTGTTCCATTTACAATGAAAATAGTGGCCTACACTGTGGGATTTATTGGACCAAAAATATAAAGAACGACATATTTGTGGTAAAATTTAAGGACTTTTATAATAACAGAAATATAATAATAATAATAATAATGATTTTTTCCTATAGCATCATGATAAATCAAAATATCTTCCTGCTAATGTTTGTCTTCCCTCCAGATTGAAAGTCTGTATTCTACAGTTGTTATAGGCAGATCGCATGTGCACCTTGTTAACACCAACAGATTGTTGGGGTTCATGTCTCCAGCTCGTACAACATGTGACAGACTGGAATGGGCACTGTAAATGCTTTAACACTAAATAGACCTTTTTAACAGGCACGCCTCTGGCTCGAGGGTGTGTGTGTGTGTGTGTGTGTGTGTGTGTGTGTGTGTGTGTGTGTGTGTGTGAGGGAGACACACAGAGAGGGAGTCCTGCCTTTTCAGTAGGCTAATAATGATAATACTTATAATGTAGATATATATAACCATAGCCAATAAATCAATGTAGTACTGAATTTTTCATTATTAATAGGAATAAAAACAGGACATCTCCTCCGATTAAAATGTCACATAAGCCAAACAGCATTATTTCACTCTGTTCAGGTTTGGGTGAAGCTTGGGGTCATACAAGTCGAACACGATCTTTGGACAATGTTGGACGAGAGCTGGGATCTCATTTACTGCAGGTATATTATTCTTCTTATTATTATTATCATCATCATTATCATCATCATTATCATCAGCAGCAGCATAAACTGTTGTGATCTGGAAGCAAAGATATTCTGTATGGACGATGGTCTAAATCATTTTTGAGAGGTAACTGTGGATTGTTGTTTTTTTACAGACGTTGGATGGATTCATCTTTGTTGTGGCTCCAGATGGGAAGATAATGTACATTTCAGAGACGGCGTCGGTCCATTTAGGACTGTCTCAGGTCCGTTAGCACACTTAGTGTTTGTTTATGTTCTTTTTTTCTTAAATCCTACACTTCGAAGACAATATAATGTAAACGGAGACACCGTTTTCACGATAGTGCTTTTGCAAATAAAAAATACATCATCTGCCAGGCACTCCTTATTATTATTTACCTGAGTTATTCTCAACAGGTAGAGTTGACCGGGAACAGTATTTATGAATATGTCCATCCTGCCGACCACGACGAGATGACAGCTGTCCTGACGCCACATCAGCCCTATCACTCGCATTTCGTCCAAGGTAAAACACATTTCTCCTCTAAGCTTGCGCAAATATGTCGTCTGCTTGCAATTACAACGTACCGTCTTCAATCAGCTTATGGCTGCTCTAAATACAACTGATGTCAATGTACAGATGGGACACATATGCCTATCATATAGTCTGCACCAATGTGTGCATTATAGACATGCAATAGCCTAATGGATTCCTACAGGGTGCTATTTGGAACAGTAATATCGCTGTATCATGTATCAATTTTTTATGTAACACAAAAAATGCATTTATTTTGTTATGCAATGCATATTATTATTAAAATGCATTCGTGTTTAAAATAGGACAGTACGTCATAGACTACGTTGATAAATAGGCAGAAATACAGCGACAGCCTATAGTCTTTTATTTAAAAATCACCTTGTTAAACATGTCTTTTCTTCAGAATATGAAATGGAGCGCTCTTTCTTTTTGCGGATGAAATGTGTGCTGGCGAAAAGAAACGCAGGCCTTACCAGCGGGGGATACAAGGTATATGAAGCTTAGTCACTGGCCTGTAATATTTTAACATAATATAAACATAAAACATAAAATTTATTAACATAATAATAATAATGAACTGAAATAAAGTAATTGGTTTAATAATTTATGAGAAAAAGTGAGACCTACATTCTGGCTCTTCAGCACATAGTTTTTACATACTTTGTATAATTGTGTTCTTCAAAAATAATTCTATATTTCCGGTCAGTATATAAACTATGCAGCATGCTTCTGTATGAAATGTAGCATGATAATCAAATTAATTACACATTTCAGGATTTCCTGATATATACATAGCTTTTCTCACTGTCTGTCTGCTCCACCACAGGTGATCCACTGTAGTGGCTACCTGAAGATCCGTCAGTACAGTTTGGACATGTCACCTTTTGAGGGCTGCTACCAGAACGTGGGTTTGGTGGCTGTAGGGCACTCTCTGCCACCCAGTGCTGTGACTGAGATCAAACTGCACAGCAACATGTTTATGTTCAGAGCCAGTTTGGACATGAAGCTCATATTCCTGGACTCCAGGTACACAGCCAGTTTGCTGTATATGTCATTCATTATTTATCTAGAGGTGTTTCTGAGTTTCTTTCTAATTCAGTGTTTAATTATTGTCTGTATGTTTAGTGTAAAGCATATACATTTTTCATTAAGAGGATTCAGTTAGTTCTCCAAGACCTCTCCAAGACACAAGCATTACAGATTAATATGAAATATCCCTGGTATACTCTGATTATTCTTAACACAACTGGTTAATTCCTCTCCAGGGTGGCAGAGCTGACAGGTTATGAGCCTCAGGACCTGATAGAGAAAACCTTGTACCATCATGTCCACAGCTGTGACATCTTCCACCTCCGCTGTGCACACCACCTCTGTGAGTAACAAGCCTGCTCTATTATGCTTTTACACCAGTCTGGCTGACCTTCTTTTGTCAGACAGTAACTACTCAGGCAACCTGCTACAGCCAACACGTGCAGACAATCACACACTTTCTCTCTCTCTCTCTCTCTCTCTCTCTCTCTCTCTCTCTCTCTCTCTCTCTCTTCTCTCTCTCTCTCTCTCTCTCTCTCTCTCTCTATCTTTACTTGGCTCCTTCTCTCACTCCATCGCTCTCCACATCTCAGTCACAATAACAGCAGCGATCTATCAGAACATTTTCTGT
>NC_060159.1:17765243-17853847 GCF_021292245.1 Micropterus dolomieu
TCTCTCTCTCTCTCACACACACACACACACACACACACACACACACACACACACACACACACACACACACACACACACACACACACACACACACACACGTCGCTAATTATGTTAATCTCTGTCTTCTGTCTGATTCTTTTATCTCCTTCAGTGCTGGTAAAAGGCCAAGTCACCACTAAGTATTATCGTTTTCTGGCGAAGCACGGCGGCTGGGTCTGGGTCCAGAGTTACGCCACAATCGTCCACAACAGCCGGTCCTCAAGACCCCACTGCATAGTCAGCGTCAACTACGTCCTCACGTGAGTCTTACTTAATGTTCCTATCCGAAAATCAGAGTCCTACTCTTAAAAACAGCCACAAGTTATATTCGTAATACTTTCTTGAGATGTTTGTTCATGGAAAATGAATCAGTCATGCATATGAACTGGTTGGGATCTTTCACATGTAATTATGAATCATGCATTTCAGATATTACAGAGTTTGCATTTTGGACTGAAACCCTGAGCATTATAGCTACATAAACATAGTAACACAAGGTTTAAGGGAGTTATACTGGACTAAAAGCAGCTGCATTTTAATGATGTTTGCACAGGGAACAGCATTAAATATTTAACTAGATTAAGGAAAATCATATTATACAATCTTATGATCCATGCTTGAAGATCACTCAATATGATGGGTTGGTGTCTCTTGGAGAAATCCTTCTCTTTATCCCTCTGTAGCCTCTCTGTACAAATCCACCAAATACTGAGGCTGCAGGGCTCAGGCAGTTGTGTGTTATGAGAGCACAAAGCACACTAAGGCCCTTTGAGACAGCAAGACAAACATCAGGGTTCAACCCCATCAAAAAACCTCTACTGTCATCATCGATCTGCCGTCTTAAGAAAGCAAAATCGATCAAACGGTGAACTAGGAATCAATAGCTATCTCATAGCGGTAGCACAGGTTGGATTTTCCTTGTTAAGTTTGGTTGATCCACATGTCGCTTTTCTGTGTGTGTGAGGGTGTGTGTCCTTCTACATGTGGCATGGTGTGTTTGTGTGAGTCTTTGTACATGCATGCATGCATATGGCTGCACTCCACGTATTGATTTCTTCAATGCAGTACGGAGAAAACAAAAGTAACTACATTAAAATGACAGTGAATTTTCAAAGGCAAAATTAGTTCTTACACAGGAGTGTCCAAAAGCTCACACTCAGCAAGAGCACAAAAAAACCAACCACATTAAAAAAACAAACAGCAATTCAATCACCATGCCCCGACCACATTTTAACCCAACAAGAATCCATTAATAAATCATGTTTGGAGGTTGGATGGTGGCATATTTCAGACATGAGGTGTTCTGACATTGACCCTAAGGTGGAATTCAGCTAACACAGCTGAGTTTGCACAAAGGCCCAACATTATTGGCTCAGACACAAGTCAGCCAGGGCGCAGATAGGATGCAGATCCAGCCACCGCAACTATACCTGCAAGTGCAAATAACACTCACACTGTGCACTGGCTATCCAAACACAGCCTTTCCCCTAAGGTGTTGTACATAAAGAATGGGTCATATTTAGAGTCATATTAAAGAGGCTGGCTGTGCAGGGTCAGGGATGGGCCACAGAGTTTAAAATGCCAGGCAGCTGCTATTACATACTGTTGATGTGATAAGTTAAGAATAGGCTCATGTTTGCTGAACACTTGACACAGGAGCCATTTCACTCCCTCGACAGTGACACTTGGATTGAGTTCAGCCACAGGACAGTGGGTTAAAATGTCAAAGATGGTGCACAAGATACGTGCACAAAAAAAATATATATATATATATTTTTGTAATATGCCTGCAGAGGGGGTTTAGTGCAGAGATAGTGTACTTGCATTATGCATTTGTGTGTGTATACTTACGTTGCTCTCTAGCAGGGTTCTGGCAATGGTTGTACAGCAGAAAAGAATGATTAACTTTCTTCATGGTGTCTGTTATTTTTCTCAGAAGTGGGAGGGCTTAATCTCTTGAACTTATCTTAAATGTTGTTTTCACTTCTCATAGTCCTCAAATCTTTCATTGCATAAAAAGCGTGTTTGTAGTCTGTGTAGCTATCTATATTATGTGTAGCTATCTATATTCAATATTGGCCAAGACGTCTGCAGCAGACTAATTACTGATTATGTCACTCAGGGCAGCACCACCACTAAGATTGTACAAGAAAGAAAGAAGGTGCCCAGAGTATTTAAGGGAAATGCTAGCCTAAAGGTTGAGAAGCTCTGAATTCATTGGGAAAACCTGGAGGGACAGGTGAACAAGTGACACCATGCTCTCCCTCGACAACATTCAAAGTGTCCTTGAGCATGGCACGTAACCAATACTAAAGTGAAGCTGCTCAGTAGCCCGCAGCAGACAATGCATGAATATGTTTTGAGCCAAAGCAAAGTTAAGATGCATGCATGCACAAAACTAAGAGTCTACAGCAACGCTAGCGGCTATGTGAGGTTGCACTTAGTATTAATGTCAATATGCTAACAATGTTAATGCTAACATGCTGATGTTTCGCAGGTATCATTTTTTACTACTCATCTTAATTTAGCGAGCAAACACAAAGTACAGAGTATCGCTAAAGTTATTAGAATTTATCCTTAGGGGACATTTGGGATTTGTTGGGATATTTAAGTCTTGACCGATGTGGTGGACTGACTGACTGATTGACTGCCGTTCCTAGTGCCACTAGCATGGCTAAAAAGTCACTACCTGGGAAAAATATGGGTTCGAACTTTTGTTTTTTTTCTCTAACATGTGTTTTGTTTGTGTCAAAAGGGATACTGAGTATAAAGGAATGCAGCTGTCCTTGGACCAAATGAGCCCCACCAAGCCAGCCTTTCCCTACGCTGACAGTCACAGTGAAGACAGGAAGAGCACCAAGTCACGTCTGACCCAGGCAAAGGCCAAAGCCAGAGTGTCACCCTACCCACAGGTAATAAACAACCTGTTTTATAGAGCTAAATCAAAAAAAGGAGATTCAGTGCAGGCTCAGTTCTTAGAATGAGGTCCACAAACTGTGATTTTGTTGTTTCTGTCAGCAGTTTTCAGCTTTCAATCCAGAGCGCTCAGAGTCAGACCAAGACAGCCAGTGGGGAGGGAGTCCGCTGACTGACTCTGCATCTCCTCAGCTGTTGGATCCCAGTGAGGCTGCGGAGGCATCTTGTGCCTACCGACTGTATCCAGACTCAGGCTCCCTGTGCTATGGCTTGGGTCTCTCAGAAGATGATCTCGCCCTTGCCCAGACACATCCTCACACCACCACCTGCGACCGTGTGCGATGCCAGAGCGGCCGCTACTTCCTAGGCACCCCCCAGTCAGGAAGAGAGGCATGGTGGGACGCCACTCGCTCTGTGCTCTCACTGCCGAAATCATCCGTGGAGAACAGCGAGGGCTACGAAATCACATCCTACCATGGAGCCATTCACGGTAAGGTGTTAGGGTTGAGACCACAACCATCTGTCTCTGAAAATAGCTCTGGCCTAGCTTCTCCTGGTAGCTGTTTTCCAAATGTTATTATGGGACATGCTAAGTTGTTTACGCCATCTCTTGCCAGTGTGCCGATTGCTACCATCTGTTCAAAATTTGCCTGCAACTTAAAGCCAAGTTACTTCACATGTCACATCCTCAAACAGGGAAACAACCCCCACTGCCAAGAAATTCAGTCAAACAGACCAGGACTCTATTTGCATTCAAAGTAGAATTTCAAACGTTATACAGGCAACTCATGCTTTAGCAAGCACTTAAAATATAGAAGAAGAAATGTAGGATACATATTCAGAGTAGCTTTCACACTTTGTAAATGCTGGCAGAAAGGTCAAATTACTTATTAACACAATGTAATTCATTGATTTCACTGTTTTGAAATGTGGTCATTGAACTCTCCTTACAGGGCGGGGCCACTGGGATGAAGAAAGTGTAGTGAGTTCCCCTGATGGAGGCGGGTCAACCAGTGATTCTGGTGAACGTTACCATGGTGAACACTTCCGGGCAACCCCTCGGGAGCCCAGCAAGATGGAGACCCTGATCCGAGCCACGCAACAGATGATCAAAGAGGAAGAGAGCCGCCTGCAGCAACACAAGGCGCCGCTGGATGTCTCAGGCATCGCCAAAGCTCACAGCCCGTGTTTTACCTCCTCACTATCCCACCACTCCCAGCTCACCATGCCCAGCGTGGTGTGCCGCGGCCCGGGAGCCCCCAGCATCGACCTCCCCCCTGAACGCCTCCATCATCGGGACGGCATCAAAGTGCTTGGCCCACATGACAACGACGAAAACACAACCAGTCCGGCATCTTTGTCTCGTCTCAGCAGCCCCAGCTCTGATGGCATCCCCAGGTCGGGCCTCTCCCTCACCAAAGACTACATGCAGACGGATCTGTCTCCTCACCCTTCACAGCCCCAGGGGAGCCCGCTACTCTATCAAGCCCAGGAGAGGCAGCCACTGGACAGGCAAGCTGCCTATGCTTTGACTGGGTACTCCCTGGAGCACCTGTATGACCCGGAGAACCTGCGGAGTTACTCGGGCCTGGCCTGTGGAGGAGTCCAGTATGATGTGGCATCCCATGTGAGGATGCAGGCTGAGCAGATGCAGGGACACAAGGCCACCTCAGTTATCATAACCAATGGGAGCTGACGATATCTGGTGCAGATAGGTCCTGTTCTCTAGCTGAGGATGTTACAGCAAGGTGTTGTTGCTTTATGCACACGCAAACACTTACCAGGTGCTTGAAACAAATGGCGGGACAATAAAAAAAGAATAAAAAGGTACCTCCCAATAGCTTGATGTGCCCTTGGTGGCTAATTCAGCACAATTTGTGTTTGTCAGCCTTTGTATCATACTCTTGTCTTTTCGTTATCATCGGAGGAAGATATGAACTAGTGTTCAAGAATTGACGTTTGGTGTGCCACTTCATAGGGAAAAGGTTTGCTCCATTACATAGGAATATAGTGTTATTTTAATGGTGGTGATCTGAATTTTCCTCCCTACAAAGGCGACCTAAGTATTCAGTCTGGTTAACCATCAAGCCAGTGTTTCTGTTCCAAACGTCTCACGCACCATTGGCCATGTGAGTTAATCTGTCCTGGACCCGATTTCCAAAGGCATTAAGAAAATGTGTTGTTCCATTGCCCCTTCACCTGAAAACTCCATCACACAGAGCATAATGTTTGACACATGAAGAACAACATGAGAAAGGCAAGCGTTTCACTATTGTAAGATGTCAATGTTTCCTGGTATTTATTTGTCAGTGGACCGTTTTCTGTATGTGTCATTTTTTCTGTCCGAGTAGAATCTTTACTGGTCGAATAAAATTAGTTTTGGTGTTTGGATTACACCAACATTAGATTAAAAAAAATTCAAAAAACAGAAAGAAAAAAATGCTTCTGATATGTAAAAGTGTAAAATATGCAGGTCAACTTGAGACTGTTTTAATGTATATGTGAAATGGCATCACTTAGAGCGCAAAGAGAGGTTACAATACCAATGCATATTGGCAATCTCCCCATGACCTCTAATTTTAGGCATTGTATGTATCAAGTTGTGACTGAGACTTTATCATTTACATATCAGAGTATAATTTTTCCTGTTTTTACCTTACTTAACCGTTACCCAATTTGTAAGCATATGTATGCTTTTAAATCCTGCTGCACATGCAATTTTTCTCAAAGAAAACCCATACTTTTTTTGTTTTGTCATGACAGCCTAAACGGTTAAAATATTGATACAAACCTATCGAAAAATATAATGAATGTCTTTTGTTTCTTATTTAATTTATGATGTATATATCATCACACAATGAACTTTTGGACAAGAAGTGACAAGATTATTTATTAATTGGTTTTAAAAAGTCTCTTAAATCTGAATACAGTTGCAAACAAACAACTTTTGTCTCTGTTGATTTTTGTCGAAACTGCTTTGAATGAATACACACACACATATGGTGCTGCCTAAGGAAAAAAAACTCTTTAACTGCAATTTTAGACATACTGTAGATTTACTTAGCTGAGTTTCATCTTGAATTATTTTGTAAAAAAATAAACTATAAAAAAGTCTAAAACCTTAAAGAATAAATGAAAAGACCAAAACAAACAATGCAAAGATCTCTAAAAATGCGTCACAAATATATACACATTCTACATACTTTCCTGGGCACTATAGTCTTCAGCAAACTTTACTCAACTACAAGTATGTAGTGTATTTGCTGGGGACTATTTCCTGTTGTGGATTTATACACGTTTGGAGTATTTATGGCAGCAGGAACAGTGTATGTTGGGATTGACTCAAACTGATTTACTCATTTTTATTTCATGTTCATCGTGATGAAGCAAAATGTGATCCAGTGCAATGACATGGCTCATTTTAATAGTTTTTGGGGCAAATGGAGATCTATGGCACAGAGAAATAAGCTATATGAGGCTTTGTATACAAAGGCAATTGTTGGCAGTAGTGGTTTTGGTCTTTTCATGGGATTCATGACAACAGTTAAAAATATAGAATAGCCTCATTCTTGGATTCTTTTTAGATGTACCTGGCAACGAATGAATTAAAGGAGGGCATGATTACAAACATCTAGTACAAAAACCTCTTACAAATCATTGCAAACTACAAGTATGTCTACTGAGCTGTCAGTTCCAGCTCCTGCTGTTTGGAGCAGTTGAACTTGCATGTTTAGCCGCTCTGACCTCCACTCAGAATTATTTTCTCTGCCATATATTTTAATATATGTAAGTTATTCACATGTAGCTGGAAAGCTGGCCGGCCTGCCTGCCTGGCTGTCTGAGCTCAGAGGGACCTGGACACAGTCTGGGCATGGATGCAGAGCTCCAATCAGTCACTGCTGACATGACCATGTGATGGTCTGCCAGATATCAATGCTGCTGTCATTCCAGGAGGTAAAACTACTACACTGCTCTGCTGTTGACATCACTGAGGTTTAGGAAGGGTGTGTGTGCATGTGTGTGAATGAGTGTGTTTATTGCTGAAATACTTCAATAATAAGAGACCAAGGTATTTCTTTTTCTTCTAAACACTGGGGCTTTTGCCTGATGTGCCCTGAAGGCTTTCACATGTAGAGTCGACTACAAATGCAGCCAAACACTGGGCCTTTTGCCCAGACCTTGCATACTTACATACACCTCCCCACCCTTCCACCCAAGACCCTCTCTGCCCCAACTTACTCTTATAGAAAGAAACAGGCAATTACAGAGCCTAAAAGAGGAGAATGAACTGTTCTTGGTGCTTTGATCATAAAGAATAGCAGAGGTGGAGGGAGGACTCAGATCCTGTACTTATGTAAAAGTATCTATAGCACAATATGAAAAATACTCCATTACAGTGAAAGTCCTACATTGAAAATGACTAAAACACGCAGTGCAGAACTTTTGTCTCCCCCTTCTGACAGTGAGAGTAATTACACAACTACTCCCTGTCGACACGTGCTTATTAATTTAAAAACTCTGGAATACAGCGAATACATAGAGATTTACCTGGGGTGATAGGCTTAATCAGTATTGTGTGAACTTGTTTGGCAAGGGTTTTAAGTAAAAGTACAGTATTGTGCAAAGGTTTTAAGCAGGTGTGGGGAAAAAACGAGATTATAATTATCTATTAACAAAATACAAAGTGAGTGAACAGAAGAAAAATCTAATCCAAATCAATATTTGGTGTGACCACCCTTGGCCTTCAAAACAGTGTAGATTTTTCTGGGTACACTTGCACATAGTTTTTGAAGGAACTCGACAGGTAGGTTGGCCCAAATATCTCGGAGAACTACGCACAGTCCTTTTTTGGATTTAGGCAGTCTCAGTTGCTTCATGTCATCCCAGACAGGTTCTGTGATGTTGAGGTCAGGGTTCTGTGGGGACCATCCCACCACTTGTAGGACTCCTTGTTCTTCTTCACGCTGAAGATAGTTCTTAATGACTTTCACAGTTATGTTTGGGGTCATTGTCATGCTGCAGAATACATTTGGGGCCAATCAAATGCCTCCTTGATGGTATTGAATCATTGATAAATAAGTATCTGCTTGTACTTCTAAGCATTGAGTAGACCATCAATAATGACCAAATCTCCAACTCCTGTTTGCAAGGAACCTCCACCACTGTCTCCAGTCCTTTGGCAAACAAACTGCCTTCTGCAACAGCCAAATATTTCAAATTTTGACACATCAGTCCAGAGCACCTGCTGCCATTTCTCTGCACCCCAGTTACTGTGTTTCTATGCATAGTTGAGTTGCTTGCCTTGTTTCCATGTCAGAGGCATGGCTTTTTGGTCGCAAGTCTTCCTTCAAGGCCACTTCTGATGACACTTCTCTGGACAGTAGATGGGTGTACCAGGGTCCCACCTTTTCTGTAGTTCTGAGCTGATGGCACAGCTGGATATCTTCCAAGTGCAAAGGGAAGTAAGCATGATGTATCTTTCATCTGCTGTCGACCACTGCGTCTACAGTCCTCAGCGCTGCCCGTATCTTTGTGATTCTTCAAAAGAGCTTGGACAGCAAATCTGGAAACCCCTGTCTGCCTTTAACTTTTGCCTGGAGAGACCCTGCTGATGCTGTATAACTACTTTGTGTGCTTGTGTTAAGTCTGTATGACTTTCAACAGTAAGCTGTCTTCAGCAGCCTCACCTTTTTTAGCTGAGTGTGGCTGTGTTGTATTCCTCCTGCACAGCTGTTTCTGTTTCAGTTATTGATTGTGTTTCGGTCTTCATATTGAATTGGTGATCATTAGCACCTGTTTGGCATAATTGTTTAATCATAACCTAATGATTTGTCTACAAAATCCCTGAGTTTGTGCAAGTGTACCTAGAAGAATTTATGTTTTTTGAAGGCAAAGAGTGGTCACATCAAATATTCTGTTCACTCACTTTGTATTTTATAAATATATTAACATGTCCATTTTTGACTTGAAAGTATCATCAGTAAAATATATAGTACTTTAAGTGTCAAAAGTAAAACTACTCAATTGATGAAATTGTAGACTGTGTTTCAGTGCAGTAGCTGGTCAAGATGGAGCTAATTAAATCTACTTTATATAGTGTTGGTTTGTTTAATCTATAATAAATAACCATATTTTATAAATTGATATGTTTTGTATGCAAAATTTGTATCACTCCCTGTTAAGGTACCCTTTACAAAGGCATGGTAATTGATGGTTTTATCAATGATTAATAAATAATTCTCAAATTATATATACATATCATTTGGGTTGCCATGTTGTAAAAAATGTAGTAACTATAGCTGTCAGACATATATGGTTGAGTAAAAATACTGAGATGTATTTAAGTAAAAGCTGTTGTTAAAAGTATCGTGGAATGGTAATTAAAGTACTTCACAACTTTATTCATGTACAATACTTAGTTACTTTCCATCACTGTCTAAAATCAGGGAGTTTGCAGAGTTAACACATTAACAAGAAAGACCTTTCTTAAACTACAAGCAAGTCATCTTTAAAATTTTTAGGAGTGATTTAAGAAGTTACAGGAGAATAACAGATGTTAGGACCAGAATAAAATCAATCAGCAATAAAACAAAGGATCATATGATGTCATTGCAAGAACAGATGTGTTATGTTAATTATTTCCTTACTCTGAGGAAGGAACCCCTCATAATGAACCACAGTGCTACAAAATGAAAACATTTGCAGTTAATTTAACTACTATGCTACTGCAAATAAAAAAGCACGAGTGAATCAGCTTTGTTTAAACCATACGGCATTAGCAGTTAGAGGAGATAAAGATGGCGTCGTGTGGTTGGCTCGACGTTGAGGTAAAATATGGAGCCACAGGGTTTCAGAAATGCAGTTAAGGAGAAATGGATTCTAACCTCACAAACAACCACAGAATATGAGGGTGCAGGTGGCACGGCTCAGAATAGCCTCTGAATGTCTACTTGATTGATTTCAGGCCCAGGATTGAGGCACAATTGCATATTCATACATCAATTAAAGTGTTCCCCCAGTAGTGCCTCCATAATTCAACCTGGCGCTTAGTGAAGAATAATCTGAATGAAGCAGCTTTGGACCAGCGCAGAGGAAAATGTTTCAACATGTTTTGTGTTCGTGTGTATTTTATGACCTCTTGGAGTGTGAATTTTGTAATTGCTAAATTCCTCTCTTTCCCTGACATCTTTTTCTTTTTAAAGTGTAGATATTGCAGCATCTAGATATCTTGCCTCAGCTGCAGAGTGGGAAACCACGCAAACATTCTACTGTTACATCAAAACATTTCCCATGCAGCCAATAAAATCACGCACTTCTGCCGGTGAGTCACCTGCAAATGAGTCAGCCATTGGCAAAACAGCACAGGACCTGGGAAAATCATTCAACCAGGGCATTTAGTGACACCTCCATGGCAGACCTCATCACACCAGAGCACATTTAGATGTTCTGATCGGGTGGACCAGGATATTGAGGTCATCCGGTCGATCTGATTGGCTGAGCCGGGAGACTGAAGTCATTCTGCAAAGTGGAGAGGAAATAGGGTTGCTCTTTGTGTCACAGCACCTCAGTTGGGAATGCTGCTTGGAAAATATGCTGCCAATTTCAAACAGTTTGAAAATTAGTACTGCACTTTCAAAAATGATAACAATATCTCTTTACTCTTTCTCTAATCTCTGTTCTTTCTTTTCAGAATTTCTTCAGCTTGAATATAACATTGATAAAAAGGTTTATACTTGAAGGATCAAGCTGGCAAAATTATATATTGTTCTTTTAACAATTCCCATGAAAATACCAAAAACCAACAATGCGTCAGTCCGTCTCTCAATATTTTCTGACATCCTAAGTCTGTCCGTGGCATTAAGGTCCAAGCCCATTCGTTCCTACAAAATGTAAATCTGCATAAACCTTTTTTTAAAAAAGTAATTCATGTACTTTATAATCTTTAGAATGTTCCTCAAACCGGCATAATAGCACATTTGTTGAGGACTATTTTCAGCTTCAGATTTGGTGTGCTAGCGAGTACCTATAATTACCTACTGTGCCCAGGTTCATTTTATTGAAAGAACACGTCACCTAGTGTTGTTCACCGATGGGTTTTAGACAATAGTAAGTCTATGACTCATTATATGATCATTGTTCACTGGACTTAAGTAACATTACAAACATTTTTTTAAGTGGTATACAATAATGTCAGGGTTTATAATCTTGTAGTCAAACTGTATTTTGTCCCTTTAAGTATTCAGACAATTCATTACCTATTTTCTGTTATCTAATGAACTGATAGTTTAAAGTCACCAACTCCATTGTTCCATTATTCTCAAAAATATAAAACAACTGGTGGCCCCACATTTTTCCTACAGTGGATGTTTCAGCAAAAGATAGATGGTTATCTCCCTTAAGTATGATGAGTGACTTTAAATGTTAGTAAAAGGATTGGACTAGATGAATCTGCAGCATCTGGGGGTTCCCAGGACATCCGCTATTCCTGGAAGTATTAAAACCACGAAGCCCACAAACTCGAAACTAGAATTACAGTTATTTCTAATTAATTTTGTTGGGATGTTACTCCCTTTAATAGGAATTCTGTTTTGTTTTAGATTGTTTTTTCAAAATCATTCCTAAAGCATGATCATTTTTACAAAACCGTAACAAAACCACCTTAATTTAAAACTCACTAATCCCTCAGCAATAAGGCTATTAAAGAAAGACTACAAGTGCAACATCCTGATCCCCTGTCTCTCTCTCTCTCTCTCTCACACACACACACACACACACATACACAGCTCAGACAGTGTGAATCTAATGCCCTCAAATCCTGTGAATCCCTTTGTTCCTGATTTCATGCTTGATTTGCCCACAGCTTGAGCCTGGTTGGTATCAGCGCTCTTCTCACTGCTTTCACTCCTGCCAAATCCACAGAGCCACACAGGATCCATGTCTCCTCTCTCTCCCTCGCTCTCTCCGTCCCTCCTCTCATCTGCCATTGTTCGTTCCAGCATCTCTGCGACACGCTCTTCAACTCATGCCAAGGAGTTGTGTTTGTTTGTTTGCATCTCAGTCCCTTTTACTGTAAACACCTCAGCAACCTGCCAAGATCAGACCAGAGTGAATTCTGATACTGTTATTTTGCATGTCACACAATTTATGTTGTTTTTAGTAATTTCGTTAGGGAGATATATAAGCACAATAAGTCCTTTGGAAATATGTCTTTATTAAATGATTTCCTGTAGAGCTGCAAGAATAATCCCCTTGTGCATTGACAACCACACTACCTGCGTACTACAGATCGTCCACAAATCTTAAGATTGATTCAGCACCTCTCATGAGAGGCCTTTCAGCCGTTCTATTTGAAATCTTCTGCTTCTAAAGTGGCACATCAGTCGAGCCTCTTCTACCCCTACGATCCCTCTAGCACTCGTACAAGCAGATATTGTGACAGCTGCGTGAGGGGGGCAAGAGGGAGAGTGCAGGAGACAGACAAGGAGAAAGAAGGAGAAAGGAAAGAGCGAGGAGCAAGTCCCTAGAGAGAGGGTGCCGGTGCTCCACAGCTCCAAGTCACCGCCTGCATGCCAATGAGGAGATTCCCCTGCAGCAGCAGCAGCAACAACAGCAGCAGCAGCAGCAGCAGCAGCAGCAGCGGAGCAGAGCAGAGCAGAGCAACGGGAGGGGCCAGTGCTGACACTGTACCACTATAGTCCTTGATAGTCATATTACACACTCCTCACAAAATGCTGAACACCAGATGGAATTTTGAAGCAAAGCATTGAAATTATCATATCCAAGCTAATGTAAACATGCTGGTGATAATTACCTCAGCAAAACACCAATAATCCAAATGATCTGATTATTTCAGTACCAGTTTTGCTTTTCTCATTAAATGGAAAAATCTAAAATAATCTTATGTTATTAGCCTATATTATCACCAATCTGTTCAGTTGTTTTTTAAATGGGTTAAGAGATTTGTGTTCAGTTGTAATTTGCTTTGTATCCACCTTACCTTATCAACTTCACTTATCTTCACTTGCTTATTTCCCAATGTTCCAAAAAGCCTCTTGACAACTGCTTCAAAAAGGGCCTCATCTTCCAGCTTTTGGCTTCCTGTAGTTGGCAACAATGACGGCAAGAGAGAATGTACAGAAAGAGTTTTTACAGTGTGCATTCAAACAAAAGCAGATCAAAGCAGCCCTTACTAAAAATATTGCAAACTATAAATTGCATTCTGCTCTCCTTCATCCGATTCTGCAGGTGAGGAATATTTCCTCTGTGATTGTTTAATCTTTGAACTGCTGACTGGAAAGAATGATTTTCTCTAACTGTGAGAGACTGAAACCAAACCCTGCTGTCTACTGGACTGAGCCATCTTCCGCAGTAAACTCGATTTTAGCTGCATTTAACTATCTCACTGTGATGTCATGTTGTTAAAGTTGGGCCATTTATGCGCTACAATGACAGTGTTACGTCTGCGAACTACTTAACTGAAACAGGAATGCGAGATCCCTCAGCAAGCAAGTTGGCTGATGGCGCATTTTATGTTTAAATCAAATTTTAGGAGTAGCTGGGTGTTGGATTTTTACGCTTTTATAATTTCTCTCTAACAGTACAGAACAAAAGTTACATCTGTGGCCTGGTGCTAACAGCAGCAGTATGAGTACGAGCATTAGCTGTGTGTAACCCCATCCCCCCCCCCCGAGAAGAATTAATAACTAATTATGTCAGGTCACTCGTCCAGATGGTCCTATCAGATGGGCCCGAAGTCTGAACCTTACCTCCAACAAGCACCTCTGACCCTGGTGGCTATGTCACCCCTGGCAACATGGAGTCTGAGGCCCATGCTGCTGGAAGGATGGAATCGGGGGGTACGTGGGGGTTTGGGGTGCACATAAAGAAGTGGTGAGGGGGGTACGAGCTGGGCGTGTCTGAGCAGTGTTGGATGGCTGCCTTTAAAGCTCCATGAATACAAGGCTCCCTGCCGGGGCCCTGATCTCCACGGTCATGATTCCGTTATTACACGCCATGTTCCTGTGATGGGCAGATGGCTCAGAGCATCGGCACATGCATTCACACGCATTCAACACACGCCGGGCCCGTCGCATCAATGGACACAACCTGATACTCCCCTTTCTTGTCTCATTAGGAGGCTATAGAAACATAAGAACATAATAGGGGGGAATTAAGTGCCCGTGCGGATGTCAAAGGGGGAAAGAAGATTGGGACGAGGGCTAACAAGCGCATGGCGCGCTCCCTCAGCTTTGTGCGGTGATTAGTGCTTTCGACAGGGCTGACGGGTAAAAGACAAGCCCTCTGGGACGGAGCAGCTTTTAAACGGACACTTAAACAGCCAGGAAACTGACAGTGGTGAGAAACAGGCATCAAAGCTCCTGGCTGTGCATGTCATGTGAAAGAAGACGGGGTTTAGCATATAGATACAGATAACTTATACATCTGATGTCACATAGAGGAAAGCCATTTCATCAAAGAAATGGCTACCATTTTACAAAATTTTTAAATAAAAAAGTTTGGTATTACAATACTAATAAGGTATTATTACTATTATAATAATATTATTATTATTCTAAATGCAATATTCAAAATATATCAACATGTATAATAAATCAATCACATTTGATTCCCCTAAATAAACTAAATAATAAAAAAAAAAGAATAAATAAAAGAGCCAATGGTGCAATGTGAGCAACTCTTATTTTCCGCTAAGTTTTACTTGAACCTCTTGAAAAAAACAACATATAGCTTACATCCACCATTTAAAGTCTCTTCTCATTATATCCTGTAACAGCTTTTACAATTTGTCACATAAAAGCCTCCTAAACTCTTGAGCAAACAGGAACTTTACTAAAGCTCCCCTGTGCAAGTCTCCAGGACCAGATGATGTCGCTCGCCTTGTATTTGAGCAAGAGACACAGGACAAAGCAGCTAAGAAGAAACCAAACAAAGACACCTTAGAAAGGATTTACGGTGTTAAACCACATCTCATTTGACTTGGGCGTGTCTTTGGGGGGGAAAATGGTAGATGAAGAACTGGAGAAAAGCAAGGTGTACTTCCTTACACATCATCAGTATGTGGTAACTGACTGCATGTATATCACGCTATTGATATCACTGAGACTTGAGCTTTTAAACACTTGGCAAATCAAAGAAATAATGAAAGGCAGTGATGAGGTTGGTGGCCATCACTCACTCAATTAACTTAAATGGCCTGACACGTGTTGATAAACACAGATAATTAGTTGTGAAAAGGTTCATCATTATCATAACATCATTACTTTCTGGCATTCTTGTGGTAAGTGTCTAACAAGATTAGCCTGCCAGTCACGTTTCTCCTCTCAGTCGAGCAGACAATGGACAACTTCACAAGCTGGCTGTTTCTTGCTTCTTCCTTCATGAACTCTCAAATTGTGGTCACATATTTGGGGATAACAAAACAAATGTAATTGTCACTCTCCAAAGAAAAATTGACAGATCAAGTGTTGCTTTATAGGTTATGAAAAACTGTCCTATTTTTTATTCCAAGATAAACAATTAAAAAAACAAACTGGATTGGCTAAAAAAAACTGTGTTGCCAATCTGAAAGCCAAAGCTGAAAACAAAGCTTTCATCTTAGCTAATGAAAATTGATGTTTTGGAGATACGTGGTTTTCACAGGACAGCGGCAAAATTGTTTTCAAAAAAGAAATATCCACAGTTTGAAATGACAGAAACTATGACTAAGTTGATTCATGGCACATAAGAAAAAGAAACACTATTGAGAGTAGTTGATGTTGCTAGCTCTCTCTCTAGAAAACTTGATAATCATAAACAATCATCTGAATTGTTGGTGTTGTGAAACATCTGGTGGCAATTTTCCTCTACAAATATTGAGAGGAAATTGTTTCTATATTCATCTCACAAAAAACAATCTCCTAATAGCCGCATTTATCACACATCCCTAATTTGATTTATTTTGACAATATGGCACATACATAAAAACACCATTAAGAAATAAGATTGCTGAAGTTATGAACAGTGTTATTTTTCACAGCCATTATTCTTGCAGTTTCCACATATGTTGTTGCAGTGAACCCAATCACAATGGAGCCCTGTCACTATGTTACAGCAGGAATCTGATGATGGCCTCTTCTAAGCATGCTATCACGCACCATCTGGTAGTACTATTCTTCGGCTGTTTGAAGAATCAAGAAAATCAACCCATCATCTACCCCCACACTACCCCCCGCACTCATACACACACACATAAACACCCAGTGATCTGTACATATGTGAAAAGCACCTGCACACATGCATAATTTCATCCACACGACACTTCATTTAAGACACACTTTTCTCCTGACCGCCCGCAAGAGTGTGATGTCATTACAGCTCTCTAAGGCCTCCTATTAGCCAGTGTTCTGTAATCACTCGTGATATATTAGTACAATGCATTGATTAGTCCATAATCCAATCACTCGCCTGTTATTGATCTTTTATACAGCGTCCCCCAGACAATAAAGCTGAAGCCACAGACTGTGGGTCAATAGGCTCACAGGGAGAGGAGTCTCCTTGCAGCTAATTGGCTTATGAAATAATACAAACATTTTGCTTTCTCCACACCAGCAGAAATCAATGCAGAGCTTAGCTGGTGCATTCAAATCAATTGTCATGAACCACATGTCGCACTTTTTTCAGGACACCTTTCAAGCTTTATCTGTGCAGTTTAATCTTAATTTTTCTTTAGCTCTATTTAACCTGTCTTGCTAACTTGTGCTCTCATCTGCTTCCTCTCATTCCTTGTTTTTTTTTCCCTCTACAATCCGTCTTGCCACTCCATCTTTCTCCCACTTGGTCTCCTCTTTACCCCTACCCCTCCCTGTCCAGCCTTCGACTGATGTTGGGTTGCCAGATAAGTTTCTGCTTACAGGGAGACCACATCTGACACCCAGCTGTGTGGGTCATGGGCTGCAAGAGCAGCTGTTGGTCATAAATCACCCGAGCTAGAGGAGCTCTGGCACTCCTTCTGTCAGCCGTGAAACAAAGACGTAGAGGTAGCGGGGGGTCAGAGGTAGCTAACCTGGGTAACAACAGGAGACCCAGCATCACCTCCATAATGCTGCACTGAACAGTCCTCTATTATAAAACCACACTGTACAAACGGGTGAAGTCACTAAAGGATATATGCAGCAAGGGTGCCAGAGGATGCAAACGTAAAGTCAAGAAGTAGGCTGTAATATGGTATGCAAGCAATTATGGTTCAACAGGCAATGCAGCTTGTGAGGTCAGAGGACAGACAACCCCTTGCTGAGTTACTGTAGCTGAAGAAATGCAAATAAATTCTGTCACCAGAAAAGGAAGGTCTTTGTTGCGTGTTGCACTTTAGCACACCTTTAAAAACTGAAATGAGATTTTTATTCAGCAAAGCTAGTCGGTAATTGGCAAAAAAAAAAAAGTAATTATTTAATGTAGTATTTATCATGGAAATATATTTTTTTGTTAAATAAATGAAAAGCATCTGTCACAGTAACTTCACTTGTGGTTCCAGGGTGACATTCTTTAGCTTTTTATCTACATTTTGTAAAACAAATGAAATAGCATTACAGATGGATAGTATATCAATATATTATTATATATTGGCATTGCTATGCGCCTAGAAATTATTTGGAATTTTTGTCATGAGGACACTGTAATACAGCTTAAATGTTTTCCCATGTTTAAGGCTGTGATACTGTAATGATTGTTTTTCTGAACTAATCTGACTGTTCTACCTGCAACGTGTGCAGATTTTGGAACACTATTATTCATTCCCAAAATATCAGTATCAGTATCAAGGTACAAAAAAGTTATTATTGTTAAACTGAATTCAAAATAAACTGATTTAGGACATTGTAGAATTATGTTACAACATCCACATTTTTTAACCTTTACTTGTTGCAGGAGTCATCTCATCTCAAGTGAAAACCCAGCAGCTTAAGGACATAGTTTGAAAATATCTTGCTACCTGCTAGAACCCCATAAACAATGACCCCGAAAAAACATTGCTAATGACAAACTAGATTTCCCTTAATTCTGCCTTTTACACATAGTGTGTGTGTAAAAGCAATGCATATACATCTGTGTGCATGCAAGCAAATCTGCTGTCTGATGCGATCCCTGCACACTACAGAAAAGTGCTGAAATTTAAGACCTGCCTTTCATTCAAAGCCACCTCACAGTGTTTACACTTCAGCCCACAAGGCTGCATACTTCTATAGAGATTTGGATAATAAATTGGGTGTTATTTTACAAGACACCAAATCTCTTGCAGGATTAAAGGGGAAAAATGAGAGAAAGAAGCATGACGGCTTGGTGTATGAAGGGTGTTGGACAGAAGGTGAGGGGGCTGAGTGACGGTTGGGGATATGGTGAGAGTCCTTGAGTATTCTTCTTAGATCAGTCTCTGTCTAAAATCATCTTCTCTAGCTGTAAACAACAAAACAAAGCCTATAACATAGCAAAAAGTGCATTTCTAGTTATTTTGCTGCAGATATTTCCTCCTAATCATCAAGTGGTGACTGTATTGTGGCTTTCACCCATCCACTCTTGGTTTCTCGAAATGTTCATCTCTTTGGAAAGAAACATAATTGCCAGAAAGGAAATAGCAGTATGTAGGATGTCGGTGGACAAGAAAGGGCACAGAGAAAAGAGAGCAGATTATAAAAAGGTATAAGAGGGGAAAAGAATGACAAAAGAGAGAAAGGGAAGAGAGGACTTCTTTGCCCTTTGGTGTGAAGCGAGGGCCGATCGATAGCAGTGTAATGAGCCTGGTATTAGCTGGGTTGCAGAGGGACCGGAGCAGGGCAGAGGGAGGGCAGAGGGGGAAGGGGAGAGCCAGGATCTGATTCCCAACAGCAAACAACACCATTGCTGCAGACATCAGAACCAACACCTGAGTACACCTATTAAAGCCAGATGACCCTCTGCTCGGCTAATGATGAATCCACCCTCATACAAACTTCTCTCTCACAAACGCACACACACGCACTTTCATTCAACCTCCTGGCTGGTTTAGTACCTGTCACAGAGTTGTTCTATCTCTGCCAGGCTGCTACTAAAGCCAAACGCATTACCCAAAGAGGGCTAACAGAGAAAAACCAACCCTAATCCTGACTAAGAAAAGGGCCGTACTCAACATCACCTCTCCTTTTTGATACAGATTACCCAACAATGGCTTCTGCCACTCTCTTAAATCCACTACACACTGGCAATTTGATTAGAAACATGGAGATGCAGGGATTGGTCTTTGGTCGGTTGAAAGCGAGAGAAGGGGGACCAGCCGGGGGAAGTGGGGGATAACCATCAGGTACACTCAAAGCCAATCTGTTGCCTCGTCAATAGGCCCATTCTGCTGGAGTGCCATGCGCAAAGCTTCGGGCTCGCTAGCCCCCAGACTCAGCCGTCAGAGCAGCCATCCAGGCAGGCACAAGCCGGAGGGTGGGGGTGGGGGGGCCACGCCTGGGTCCTCTCAATGGAGGGATCAAAGCAGGGATAGAAGGATGGGCCCCCTCTCTTTGTGCCCTCGTGTCTCCCAAATCAAACGCATCCTCCTGTCCAATGGAAGCTGCACGGAGGTGGTCCGGCCAGAGGAACAGATGGTGCAGGGGACTGCCACTGGGTGACACCTGCACTCTGCATAAGGAAGTGCCGTGTTCAACACAACAGCATGTCTGTTTTCTGGAAAACACTTGGGCTTACTTTTAATACAGTATATAATATATGATATGAACAGTATATCATATGCAGTGAAGAGATGAAAATTGTTGCTTGCTGTCCTAGTGTGGCTTTATGTCTGGTTTTAAAGGCAGCCAATCACCTCAGTTATGTGCTACTTGTCAAGTCTGGTGATATACTATATATTTTCAGAATGTCAACAAATACCATGAAAAGACCAAAACCAACAATGAATTGGGCAACAAGTATTCTTTATGTACCAGACGCCTGAACTAATGTATTCCTCTGCCATAGATCTTTAGGCTCTGTAGTTTTTGAGTCAATCCCACAAACGCCATCCCGCTGCCATGGATGTTCACTAAAGCAGCAATGTATTAGTCCATGGCTGAAAATAGTCCCCAACACATGCACTATTTATTCTTGTTTGAGCAATGTTTTCTAAAAATGACAGTGTCTTGCTGTTTGAGGACACAACTTGCCTTTTAATGACGAGGTTTTGAGATATTTGTGTGTAAGATTTCTAGAAGAGTTTTCATTGGAACTACTTTATACCAAAAATAAATAGTCCTCATGAAAAATACTGATTACTACTGTTGAGCCTCGTCCTCTATGAGCTTCCATTCAGCTCCAATATTGGTGGAGGGAGAAACAGATATCTCAAAAACTGGCCAAAGAAAATCCTCATGTTTTTCTGTTATTCTAATTAGGGTGAGCTAAACCTTTAAAAATATTTCTCTAGTACTGTAACTCTTGTTTTTTTCTTCTCTAATACTCTGAACCACCCTCATATTTTAGCTGCTACACTCATTTTAAAACAGAAAGTGATAAAATTGACTTGTTGCTAATTAGACATTTCTGTTTAGAGGAAAACAATCAAAATTGTTCATTTTGTATTATTAGCATTATTTCCTCATGCTGTGAAGAGTCACAGTCTCATTCCGTGCCAGTGAGTAGAGAGATTTTCACAAGCCCATCAGAAGCAGGGCTTCCAGTAGATATAACCCATGCTATGGTAATCACATGCTAATCACAGTTAACACCAGCGCAGGGTCCTATACTCTAGATTAATGCATCCGTCCCATATTCACGTTCCCATTAGCATAAATCAGGTTCACCCTGCCTTTGTAATTAGTGTTTTCATGTGAATGATAATAAGATATGGTGATTAGGTCAGGGTACTAGAATGGAAATGACTTGTCAGCTTAGTCTGCCTCAAACTGTTCCGCACATGTTGGACTATCAATATGTGCTTCGTCAAGAAACAATTAATGATATTGAAAGATAATTGAAGTTTGATAGTAGGATGTGGAAAGCAAAAGTAGACTGTTAATCAAATTTCTGCCAGACACTTGATGTTTCAGCGGGATTCTTATTGCAGAGTTAGGTTTCTGTCAAAGACATGTATGTGAAAGCACACTAACATATTCATCCCTCATAAAATGGTCCTAAAAGTGAATTTATAGATTTCATTTTAAAAAAAATCCTAAAATATGTCTTACATGGCCCCTCTGCAAGCTAATTTAATTTATAAATTACTGCATGCTTCATAATGTTAACAAAACTGAACTTTGTGAATTTCGACTATGTTTTTGAATGAAGCCAGCTATGAACTAAAAACCTGACTAACTTTACAAACTAGCTCCCTGTCGTGGAAATTATATTCCTGGTCAGAGGTTAGGCAGATAATTGAGTTACAACAAACCGTTGTCTTTGAAGAATTTATTTAACAAAAGAGAATAAACAGAGAAGTACTACAACAAAATCTCCTAAGACAGTCACTAACGTCTGGCACAGAGCAAAGGGCTGCATGATCATTTACACAGTCTAAGCATCTATGTTTTGGGGAACAAAATATCCTTGACTGGTCCCAGTCAAGGAAGGAGAAGAACAGCTAGTGAGGAAAACAATCAACAACCCCACATCCCTGACCTAAACCCCACACATTTGGACAGACTGGAATAATAAGAACAAGAATAAAGAGGGGAACAGGTTAAAGATTTAAAACAATAGATAAGACATAATAAAAGGAGAAAAAAGCACTCTTATAAGTACTTGCATAAAAGATTATAAGTGTAAGAAGAAAACAATTTTCTGCCCTTACACTCATATTGCCTAAAAATACATCTAATATGTTTTCATCAAATTATCGTCATTATCAATGTCAGCACTGTCAGCAACCAATAGCTTCCAGAACCTATTTCTCCCTGTCATTTCTTCAGGCATTGTTTCATACACAGTCACAGACTTCAGACCATTTTTATAATGTAACATCAGAAAAGTTTTCTGAATGTCAACGGGATCATTAGCTTTTGTTTTGTTTTGTTTTCAGCATTTTCCTGCATGACCCTTCCTTTCACTTTTGTGTCTGATGCCTTACATAAAAGGACGGCCTGGATCACACTGCGTCTCTGTGGACACAGTTTTCCAGACTGTAGGACCAAATGTAGTGTTTGTTTTACTAGGAACAAAACATTGGTCTTCACCTCAATGAAGTGCATGAAAACTCAAAGGGACCTGCTCTGCCATAGCCTGTATCAATATCCTAGTTTACCTTTGTTCTGGAATCAACATACAATAAAAACCTTGCTGCCCTGTCTGCAGTCAACTTTACAACTTTTTTGATAAAAAGGCAGAGTGGAAGAAAAGAGAGCATGTTTGAGCATATGAGTGTGCTTGGTAACATAGGGTCACAACACTCAGCTTGCACATGAATCTAAGTGAAGGAGAAAACACAGTATGTGAGTATACATGCAGGTGCGGTGTGCACTTCAATGCAACACAATACATAAGCAGGACATGCAGCACTGATTGGCCGGAGGTGGGGTCAGTCTTTGTGGGTTGGAACACCCCTTTCACCCCTGACATGGAACATTCCTCTCAGACTAGTGACCCCACATGACGGACGGCATCCTTCATGCCTATAACCAACTGATGAGACCTGCTGCAGCCCTACAGACTGAAAGGCAGAGGTTAGAATCGGGAATGTGAAAAAACAAAAGGGGGGGTGGGGCCTGCAAGAAAAACTACAATCATCAGAAGGTTTATGATGAATTGTTACTGCAGCAGACTGGGACCAAATGAGTTTTCATCAAATCCTAAAGGGTCAAAAGGCAAATCACATCCTTTTACGCCAAGATCTTGCATAAGGGTTATTGAATGTGTGTGTATTGCATGAGTGATTCCTCATTCAACCTGACACCCCTGTTTCCATGGTAATTTATGAGGCCTGACCTGTGAATCTAAACGCCCAGCTCCAACCTCCAAAACCATCTTGTTCGTGGGTATCGTAACCCCTTTTTGAACTGTTTGGTAGCCATCATAGCTTTTTCAAAAAGCAACAAAGTCTGAAATGTGAAAACCGATAGCATGACAAAACCTTTGGTTTACCTCTCATTTTTCAGTTTAGGGTTACAGGTGGGATAAAGCTAGGTCCTTTTCTGTTTTGTTTTTTTTTCCTTCTAAATTCTAGAAAAATTGTGGAATGGCCAGAAAGTTTAAAGGCAGGAACCATATCTAAATTCGACATTTCTTCCAGACATGGGTATTTACTGTATGTCTAAACATGGAATAGGGCTGTATACCCTTTTTTTTTTTTACCTCCAGGCACATTTGTGCGAAGACTCTCCATCACACTGTAGCTCTTGTGAGGGCAGAGGAATAGCTGAATGAGAGATTCTCAAACAGGGGCAGTCATTTGCAGAGTGTGTTTCTAAGTTATTCCAGCTCCCCTCAGCTCAGCAGTGGCTGACCCCTCTCCCCGTCTGTCTGCTAAGAGGCCTACAGGGAGGAATCAGCCCAAATTACCTTTATTGATCCAGAGAGACAGGTGAATACCAAGCAGGTCTCTCTTCCCTTCACTCTCCTTATCTCTCTTCCACCCGCTTCATCACTCCATCCCCCTCCCTGCCTGCAAGAAGAGAGAATATAATAAAAGAAACAGGGAGCTTTTATGTGAGAAGGACTCTTCCACCGCCACACATTACAGTATCAACCATCGCAGTGATTTACTGTTCGCATTCAGGTTGTTGTGATTAAACTTGCCTTCTCGTTGCTCATCTTTCACCAGCGACCAGGAATGGCGAGCGGCTGTTTTTCTGCCTCCAATCCACCGTTGTCCTTTCGCCCCAGCATACAAATCACTGTGGCGGTGGAAAAGATACTCCATTAGGTCCAACTCTGAGTTAAATCAATGCGTGACTTATCAAATGAAATAGGGGATTATGAGGTAATCACCTGGCAAACGTTGCTGAAATTGTAATTATCTCCACTGCACACATCTCAGAGAGAGGGGACGAAACTAACTATTTAAGTGGTGGGTGCGATAACAAGGTGCAGAAAAGCACAACAGCTATATTTCTTGTAACAGCGGCGTGAGCTAGAATGTTTATGTGCTGAGAGGAACCAGAGCAACTTTGTGGTTTCTCTCGCTCAGAAGAGAAATTAAAGAGTTTCATGCGACCGACCGTTTTATGCTTCATGTCCTCTGGCTCACTACTGCAAAACTGCTGCTTCGTCTTGTTGTTGCACTGCTGTTTTGTACATTACATTCTCAGGGTGCGTGAATGATGTAGCCTACAGTGTTATGAAAGAATTTGTAGGCCACTTACTTTTACAAAATATGTGAATGACATTATGAGAAAGAAGAAAAACAATTTGCATTAAAAAAAATTTTTTAAACATAAATAAGTAATATAATAAAATGCAAAATCATTATAAAGTACATGAATATAGAATAACTATATAAATATGTTCTGTTTTAAAAGATATAGATTTTTGATATATAGTACTTTAAAGTAAAAATGTAAGTACTTTGAAAGGCAGTTAAACCCTGTAGGTACAGCCAGAAATTCTATCTGAGCAGCACAATATAAATCAATCCAGTATTTCTCACTGACAGAATCAAACCCTAATAAGGGATCAATTTGTGTTTAAATACAATTAAATTTATTTGAATTAACTTCTCTATAAATATCGTTTCTACTGCACTACAGAGCAATGGACAATATTGTAAAGCATTTTGAAGAACAATTTGCCTCTGATCAACGTGGTTTACTGTAATTTAACATACATTTTGAAACAAAAACATTTGTGTAAGCTAATATTCTGCATCTGTATTTATTTTCATTGAAAAAGTCAAATGCTGAACCTCCCAAAATCCTCTGATATTTAATATATGTAGAGTTTGAATTGTCTACTTACTGTACAAGTGCAACACAGCCCCCTGGTGGAAGCACAGCACAGTTACATCACTGGATTTCCCAGTTGACATAAATTTTGGCTATCTTGCCCCATCTGTCAAAGTGTCAAATGCACTCACTGTGCTGTGTAGCTCCAAATAACTCTCAGCTAATCCATCAAAGGGAACACCTGAAGTGGCTACTGGCCCTGTCAGGATTCGCCAGTTGAATGTTGAAATTGCATAACTGAATGGTGACAATTAGGTGCACACACCCCACCAAACAGGCTGGTTTTTCTACAGCGACCCGGCTTCCCAGGTACATTATGGCACTATATTTAATATACTACACCACAGATACTTTGACTGGCACTGAAATGTCAATCTCTTAAAAACCATCCTTAACATCCATAGCAAACACCATTAAAGTTAAACATGGAGAAAAGCAGTACTTACTCATTACCAGCAGTTACATGCTGTATCAACACCAAAGTCCTATTTCTCTGCTCCACACATAGCAGCACTTCCTGTCTCCAACCAACACAAACTTGTACATTAAGAAAAGCACAGTGCCCCCTTTTGGCTTGCAGCTGAACTAAGCTACCTTTGAAAACATAACAAGGTGTCTAACCAGCTATAAATAAACTATCCTCAAAAACAAAAACTGGTCTAACTTGGTGCAACTCCGACAACAGTCCCTCTGTTCCCAGCACAAGCAGAGGTGTGACTGTGGGAAGGCGGCACATTCGGCTCAGCCTCGGCTGAGTCACACTTCGTCACCTCATTTGGTGTCTGTGATCACACCACAAGCTCAGCCAAAGTTCATAGGGGCATCAGTCGGCAGTCACACTCTCTAAATAAACTTTCATCCAAAATTACAAATCACAAAAAGTAACATCTCTAGTGACAAAATGATTGTATAATAATGAATACTCAATTTGGAGTAGTACCAAGCTTAGAAAGTAACATTTAAAGGATGTTATTATGATCCAGGAAGGTAGATTGAAAGTAAACAGACTGCACTTGGGAAAAAATGTATATCCATGTCTTTGTATTTATATTAAAAACTGGCCATTACTTAATATTACAGGCTTGTGTGAGACTATTTAGAGGCAAAGAGATGGTGCATGGCACGTGACCACAGAGGTCAAGCACCGGACTCAACATCATTCAGCCCCTTATAAGTGTTTATTCCTCGCACCCAAATTCATACCAGCTCCTGGGAAAGGGTGGCATGGGTCTGAAAAGTTGAAACTGTGAAAAGTTTACAAAGTTATGTTGGGATAGGACGGCAAGTTTATTTTAAAATGTTGCATGTTTGCAAATTTTATTGCATGTACCATGTGTATTTCACTATCAACACTTCACACTCATTCACTAACGCATACTGTGCCTGAAACTGTACATTTGTGTTATTTTCAATGATCTCCCAGTGCATCTGTTACTTCCTCTTAACACAAACTTATGTACAGTATGTATATGTAGATAAACCAACAAGTAAATAAAAAGAAACAAGAAACAAGAAATATCTTCTACAGTTGACCTAAAGTTTGTGCTGAGAGGGTTATAAGTTCATCAGACAGGGCATCAATCAAATTTCACACCCAAGTAAGTGATGCCAGTTCTGACACCCAACCATGGGAAAATCTTGACCAGGCCAGGGTTGAAGATGATTTATCACTTCATCTTAAGTCCTAATATCCAGTCTGCATATGCCTTTAATATTATTTTGATGCTCAGTAGTCACACTTTTGATCACTTGCTCTGGAAAGCAGCAAACAAAACAACCTTTTTTGTTGCTTTACACCTCTACAGTCGGCTAAATGTATTAGCTAACTGAAGTCTTTGTGTCAATGTGAGTGTTAAAAATAAAAAGTGAACGAACAATCGATTTGCTAATAAAGGTTTTGCTTTCAGTTAGGATGCAGTCTTCCCAGTGGAGGTCACTTGCTCGGTGGCAGCGCAGCACCCCTGGTGCAGTCACAGGCCACCGTGTTCCACATCAATAAGGTGTGTGAACTTTGCACCCTGAGAAACACCTAAAGATGATACCAAGGGTTCCCACGGAAAGGCTCGGAAGGTTGAAGAGTTCAAGTCACTGCGTCAGAAAGGCAAATTGTGTATGTTTAAATGAATAATTTGCAAGAAACAGAAGCCTGCACAGTATGATAGTATGCCGTTACTGGGCGAAGACTGTATATTAGCTGACAAGTCTTGGTATGCAGTTTAATAGATGAAGGCAGTTTTTGAAGTTCTATCAGCCGTGCACATCATATTCAAACAACATGCCTCCTCTGCAGTTAACAGAACCTTTGGAATAAGGCAATCAGCTGCTACCAGAAACCTTAAACAGGTCATAGATTTTTGTGTGTGAGGTTTAAAATACATCTGTATTCAAGAATCTACTACATCTACCAGCAAACTCTGATCTCAAGATCTGCTGCTACTGTTTAATTAGAAAATAATAAAACTACTTCACTTTTGCATGCAAATAATTTGATAAAGTCAATTTATTATTGCATTAAAGTTTTGTAAATATAATGATAGCCTAATTAAAGTAAGGCGGAATAACAGGCTAGTAATTCAGCCCTAGCCCCAGGTTTACTTAGTGTCATTTGGTTTGTAGCAATTTAATTTACTGCAAATGTGTTCTCCAATTTGTTTAAATATACATAACTACAGCACAGTATCAACTAAAATATGAAGTCCTGTAACATCATCGCATGTTGGGGATCTGTCTTGTAGACAGGCTCTCAATCAGTTTTAAGAACATATAACATGTTTTAGATGATTTTGTCCTACACCATACATTTTCCACATACATTACCAAACACTATTGAACACACATGTAGTGCCGGTGGTTGACTGGATCTCTGGATGAGATGACGTTTGTAGTCTGCTGTGTGCACTGAATTTGTATTTGAAAGTAATTGTGTACATGGGCACAGCAAGCAGGAGGTACAAAGGGCAATATCTTTGTAATCCATAACGTGTTGATTCAGCCCTGATACTGCCGTGTTTTTGTTTTTAAATTGTAGTAAGTTTGTTTTTGTTGTATGGTTATGCGAAAGTGTGTGTCAAACATTTTAACTGAAATATACATTCAGTCAATATTTCATGTGTTATTATTGAACCATTCATCCATTTATTTATTTATGCCCTATCCTGTTAGTGGAAAAACAACACTTTTTATAATATGGCTTAAATCTTGTGTGAAGTAAAAGAAAAAAGAAAACCTCTCAACTAGCTACACAAAATAATCTTTTTTTTTTTGTCCAAACTGCTAGTTTCATTGGAGGCCTACACACGTCCCCCCCTTTGACTATCTCAACGCAGATCTTTATGCTCTTTGGACAGGGCTGACACCTTCCACCTGTCACGCAGTTTCCGCACTTCAGGCGTCACTGCGCAGGAAATGGCGCGTTTACCACTTTGCACACTTATCCATGGGAAAAGAGCTGTTCAGCCACAAGCAGGCAGATGTGTCCGGCTGTTTAATTTAGTTTAGCCTAAATCTTAATCTGCTACAACTTCTAATGTGTAACGAAACCAAACCCATATGTGTGTGATAGTGCCGAGAAATATTAGATTTTTTTAATTAATAGATTAAACAGGTTAAAAACACTGTTTTACGTTATGCACATACTTCAAGTAAAGGGCGGCGGTGGTGCAGTGGTTAGCACTGTCGCCTCACAGCAAGAAGTTTGTCCTTAGGTGTGGATGTAAGTGTGAGTAGTTGTTTGTCTATGTGTGGCCCTGCGATGGAGTAGCGACCTGTCGCCCAATGTCAGCTGGGATTGGCTCCAGCCCCCCGCGACCCTGTATGCAGTATAAGCGGTTGACGAATGATGGATGGACATACCTCAAGTAAACCTGATGTCTCTGTTCACAGACTTTCATTAGTAATTTTCCCCTAGGAGAAGAGTAATTCCTTTACCTCACCAAATAAAACAATCCTGATTCAAATAGATAATTCATATAATAAAAGCCCCAGACAATGACGTTCATTTAATGCATTTTATTGCAATTCTCGACAAATTACAAAAGAGGTAGAAACGTTAAAGGAATAATTTAAGCATTTACATTCTTGTTTGGTATAGAAATGCAAAAGGGTCTATTTACATATATTTACAGCAATAAGTTAAGATAAATATGGTATCACAGGATGCAGTCATTCTTCATAGGCTTCAGGGAGCCACATTTAGTTCAGCTCCTTTTCCATCTCCTCCTCTTCGTCTTCGCTGTCTTCATCGCTGCTGGAGTCTTCATAAAAGCAAATGGTCGCTTGGACCGGATAGTTGCGCAGGAGCATTTCTGCATCCTGGTACAGATAATCGAAACATCTGGATTTTGGCCAGTACAACCTTTAAGAAAAGAACAAATATGATTAGACATGTTTCCAAAAAAAATACCTACATAAGAATAATAATAGATTATATAATTGAAAAAACTCTACTTACTTCACTGGGTGAATGACCTGATGAATTTTGGGGGGCTTTGCGGCAGAAAGGTCTCCGTGAATGGAATGAGCCTGAAAGTTGACAAAATGGCATCGTTAGGCTTGTTATCCATTAAACAATGCAGGTTTAAATCCAAAAACGTTCAAGTCGTCTAAACTCACCTTATGTGCGCCGGTTTTGTTCTCTATTCCAGTCCACGGTCTCCACAAACAGGGTGAGTGCTGAGTAACGTTGTCTCCAGTAAAAACAGAAGTTAATCCATTGTTGGTAGTGGAAGTCTCCATGGTTCCTTGTAGTGGTCAGTCCTGCGTAAAGTCCTCAGAGGATGTGAGACTAAAGACAGGAACTTCCTATTTATCAGGGCCCTGGCAGCCGGTGCCAAATTGCGCTTTCACGCGTCCCCAAGTGTCTCCATGCGCCACGGTGCAGAGGTGAGAAGTCACACTTCTGCAAACTCCAACCATATGGTCACTTTCTTTGGTACTTTTGAATGTAGAATAAAAGGAAGGAGAGATTTAAAACTTATTCCCTAGATGGTCTGCATTATTTGATCAGATGTAAAAGATATTTAGGGGTACCTCTGCATCCACTATAGACCGTGTTTGGGGTTTGAACAGAAATGCAGAAGTATCATGTTAGTCTATCAGAATCTCAGTATATCAGTATATTAACATAATGTGTTTCAATTCAAAGTTTGGTAATGTTACCCTCTTGTTGAACGGTACAACCCCTTAACCTTTCAGTATCTCCGTCTGTGTAACCATTTGTGTGCGTAAGGTGTGAAGAAACACGTGCCCTATTGTCATTGCCTGCTGATGAGGTGATGGAATAAGGTTCGTATGCAGTGTATGTGTGTGTATGTGTGTGTGTGGATGGAGGGAGGGAGGGGGGTTGACACGCGTCAGCCTTTTGTGTACACAACAGCAGCAGTGGGGTTTACAGCAACACTTCAGCATATGCAAAGCTTTAAGGCATCACACTCCCATATGGTAAACCTAATGGTATTACGTTGTGCGACCTCTATAGGAGCTGCACGTGTCTGACCTTTTATGACTAAGACCCTCTGTAATCAATCGAATTAATTAATCCCATTCTTTCTTATAATTGAAGTGTTTCCTCCCAGTGCACCAGTAACCAGTAGGGGGCAGTGTGGGGCTGCATGCTTGGATTAAATTATAAAGGCAATAGTGTAATATTTCACACACATATCTGCCCAACACTGCAATGCAAGTAGCTGCCTGAGAATGCAGTGTGTGTGTGTGTGTGTTTTAATCTGACTTCTTTCCGAGTTAATGGGTGCCACACTAGACTAGATTTAGTAACAGAAAATGTTGTAGGTCTGCAGTGAGGGTGTCTGTGTTTGAAAGTGAACTGTGCATGACCAGCATTACATGTCTTCTCTCACTAGCTGCAGCCAGATAACAGGGAACAGGCAGTCAGAGCCTGGCACTAATAATGCCCACATAGACCTCTCTCTCTCTCTCTCTCTCTCTCTCTCGCTCTTGCTCTCTCTCTGTCTCTCTCCCTCTCTCTCTCTTTTTCTGCTCTGGAACTAATTGGACACTCCATGCTCTGCTGATGGCTTCTTTTGTGTTTTTGTGTCATTAACTCTTTTTCTTTGTACTATAATGACAAAAATATATGGACACATTATACACTCATGCTGATCAAACACATATGCATAACCTTCCTTGTCATGTTCAAAAAACAGGCCAATTAAAGGAAGATTTTTTTTACCTTACAATATGGTAAATCTAGGTCAGCATATTAAGAGTGTTTTATCTTTTCATCTTTATTCTTCAACACTGGTCATCAAAAATATACACCTTGTATGTTATTGAATATATTCTTAAAAGAACACATGGTGATTTTGACAGGGCAGCAAAGTATGTAAAAAGAATGAATAAAAGAAAAATACAAAAGAAGCAGAAAGAGGAAATGTGAGGACTCAGTCAGCTTTGAATGAAGTAAAATTGAAGTTCCCTGCCAATGACCCCAGAAAATACTGTTCACTACCACATGCACATGCAAGAATGGAAAAAATATTCAGGACATATAGAGAGTGCACTCCAAAAAAAGAAGTAATCTCAGCACTTTTAAACATTTCTCCCATCAAATGTAAATCAGTAACAATGGATGAGATGGAGATAAAGAGCACCAAAAAGGAAGCCACAGCTCAACACCAGGGAGATGTCTTTAATATTTCAGGTATTCAAGGTTTTATTTCTAATTAACTTAACCTAGAGACTGAACTTACCTGCCTGAAAAGTTTGCCACGTTTTTTTTTTTTTACCAAGAATCATTTCCTGATACAACCTCTATCACTACTACTAGTCATTTTCTTTCTATCCGGCTTATTATTGATAATCCCTCTTTATTGCCCAAGTCCTTACACTTCTCTCTTACAAAGACCCTTGGCTCCAAAATGTTCCTCTCCATGGCAACAGTCAACCACTAATAATCTAATTTTCGAGTAGGTCATTCAATAAAGCTTTATCTTTTCATTTTTGCTTATTAAACCATCACTGTAAATTAAAATGTGTTCCCAAAATTAACATGAATTAATTCTTTAGCCGTCAGCCAAAAATTAAGTTTACCATACAGCCATATATAGGACATAAAACATGTTCAATGACAGCTTTGTGCTTCCCACGGTCCTGCTTCCGGTGTGTGCAAAGCCATTAGTTTTGTGCTGGGCTCCTGTTTTTTTGTGTGTTTTAGTTGAGGATCTCACACTAGTTTTGTACTCTGTGACACTGAATGGAAAATATGTGTCATGCAGCAGTGGTAGCAGTATATTTAGGGTTTGCTTTTCGTAACATTTTCCTTGGACTTGGCAGGTGATTGGTCCATGCTGAGCTACTGATAAAAAACATACAGTCTTCCTAATAAGATACCTGTTGTTTTCCTGGAAATGAGAAGGTATCTATATACAAGATTAATTTAAAAGAAAATTTTCCATTGGTCCACCCTTTAATGAAGGAAGAACATGTTGAACATAATACCTCTCTACGTGATAAGGCTTCAAACATCTTGATAGTGTTCTAGGGAACGTGTACTGATTGAGAGGTGCAGTAATTGGGTGGAGATGTTTGTGCTCCTCTCCTCCCTGCATTCACACTCCAACAGTTTTCTCTAAACATGCAGCAGTTGGGGAATCACGCAGTTTCCCCTAGTTCCAATTGGAGATCCCTTTTTTTTTTTTACTGAGACCTATATTGTGTGTTATTTAACAGAATTTTAACAGAAGGATTTAGTAAAAGAATGAGGAAGCACTTTAACAGTCATACACATCTGAAAAGAAGTAGGAATTTTCAGTTCCTTACCGAACCTTAAATCAATATTAAGTCTACTGTTTTCCACTTGAAGCAAAACAGCTCGTCTGCTCTAGACTGGAACGACCCCAGGATCCCTTGATTTTATCGGCTCTGTCTGAAGGTCAAACACAGACAAATACAAATCAGAGGATCGTTATCATTATTATTTTAAAGTGCCTTGAATCTCCGTGTGTCATTATCAAGCTCTACCTATTGGTCCACAAATGCAGGGAAGAGGGCACAAGTGATTTTAACAAGGGGGCTGTAAAAGTGGAGGTTCCCTTTTAAACTACTTATTGAGATATTGCGTGGGATTAGTACTTGCGTTCCTGTTAGGGCCCAGGCCCTATTTTTTTTAATTGTGTGTCTAGTGTTTTACTGGGTTTTGTGTCGTGTGAGAGACAAAGCAACCCTTTTGTAGTTGCTTTTTGTGTTCAGTCTGTTAGATCTTGTCATGTGCCCTAGAAGGTTAGCTGTAGGCACCTGTGTACATTTTGAGAATACCTTAAATCGCATTGAGGTTGTAGGTGTGGGCAGCCATTTTTGTTTGCACAGTTTTCTCCTGCATTGCTTTAAAGTACATCTTTTAAGCTGATGATACACGCGGCAAGTTTTTGAGCAATGTTGCTGGGCAATCTTGCTGGTGGCAAGTCCGACTATGTTTTGAAAGGATAGCGGAGGGGCGGGGCGGGTGGTGGAGTGGTGGGGGAAGGGGATTATGGTAGTAATCTTTACTTATTACCATTGACAGCAACATTGCCCATTGCATTGTATCATCAGCTTTATCCAAGGGAGTTAGGTTTAGTGAAAATTTATTTTTCTTTTGTTTGTTACACCTTAGGATAGTCAGCTCTTTTTGTGGAGATTCTTTTGTTGGTTGTTCGGCCTTGGTTAAACCTGCATTATATGGCTTCAGTTTGTTGAAACAATTTCACCTTTTGTTGTAATAAATAGTTTCACTTTAATTGCAATTCAGTGTTAAGACTTTAATTAGACCGGGGAGGGAACAACCTTTTAACTTTTATGTGATGTGACATGATTTGTGTCCTATGTTTTCCCTTGCCCAGTGTTTTTATCTGTCTCCTGTCAGTCTCCTATTCGTGTCTGTTTGTGTCTGGGCACCGCACTGCACTCTCCAATCTGGGCCAATCACCAAACCACCTGTTTCTTCTCGACTCCCTAGACCCATCCCACAATCAACCCCTGTAGTTTTGCTTTTCACTTCAGTTTTCACCAGATCATCCGTTCACATCCTGTCGCTACAGCCTCATTGAAAAGCGAAGCTGTGATTCTTGTGATTGGAGATTATCCTGACAGGCTGATTTTTGGTCCCAGAGTTTTGGAGAGCTCTGTTCATCTGTCTCATTTGGTTTTGCCCTGTCTCCACCTGCCTGTCCAGCTCACACTGTCTGCCTGCCTGCTCGCTGAGATTCACCACCTGAATTCACCTTCCACATTCATTGTTGTTACATCAAGAATTTATCTTTGATTCTCCTTTTACAACTGCCTCCGTGTCTACATCTGAGTCCTCTCAGCCTCAAACCTTAACAGCTATCCTCCGTCCGCCCCAGACTGGAGCATAACAATTCTGAAGAGGACATTTCTTGTTTGAATTATCCTTCCTGAATACCAAATGATCAATGACCACCAAGGCACAGGGCTTAATAATAATCAAGCTGTAGATAAGGTAGTGCATCGCTCATCCATCAGTGTCCAGTGGCAGTTTAATCAAACCTTTTTGGTATTCAAATCCTCAACTCCAAGGAGCTGCAATTCAATAATCTTATCATTTAAGATTGACCTTTTATAGATGCAAAGTTTTGTGGTTTATATTGTGTCAGGTCATGATGGACTGAGCATCACAGTGCATATTTGTGTGTTTATATGAGTTATGTTCTGAGAATGGCTATGTAGAAGGTCAGACTGATCCAGATCCAGGTTTAATTGAAGTTCCCTTGGAAACCATCTGATGGGGTAAAGTACAGTGTACTGTCAGTAGAAGCATTCAGCGTTCTGAGAAAAATATGAGGAAAACAGAAACAAATTGCTAAATTAATCTGCAAAGCATAATACAATAAATCAATAAATCTGAGGACATGAGAATATTCCACCATCATTGAACTGGATGGAGAAATATGGCTCTACATATTATAACACTTACAACATAATGGTAAGTTGTGCATGTCATAAAAGCATCTGTTTATTTACAGTAGTTTTATTAATGAATTTATTATTGAATTTAGACACATCTTAACAACAAGCCCTCCTGTCCTCCCTCTGTCATCAATTCATTCATAATGTGTTTCTTTTTTTTATCTTCATTCCAGTCACTGACCCTCTACGACGAGAGCAAAAGATTTAAATCCCTGAGCAAGGGTCAAGATGGCTGTTCCTTCCACTCTGCACTGCGGATTACCTTCTGGGGCTTCTTAGTATGCTGCAAGGTTTGTGGTTTATGCTGACAAAAACTGACTTGGAAGGCTCATCCATCAGAGCTGAAGCACTGAAAAATATCACTTATGGGAGTCAATTTAGATCACAAAAAGTAAAGACAGAGTCTTTAGAGTTGATGTCACAGAGTGAAATAAGGGAATGAAATGCCTGCTGAATGAAAAGTGAGAGTTTAAGTGTGTGCTGTGCAATAGGGAAGCAGGCCTGATGAATTCAAGCTTGTGGAAGCCATTCTGCAGAGTTTGAAACTAGGAATTACGCCAGAACAAGACACATACACAATATTGATTTTTTTTTTTCTTTGGGAGAAAGACGGAAAGAAAGTAAGTAAAGTAAAAGACTTGATGGGACAAGAGACAAATCAAGCCGAGGATAAGACTTCACTGAATTTATCTCAGCAACATCAGAATTATGCATTACACGTAGCAACAATGCTGATACAGGACCTATGAATATTTTATATGATCTATTTTGAAGTATTGAATGTTTCTATCCACAATTCACAAATGGACAGATTTAGAGCATCCAGAGTGGTGGGTGGTAGAAGCTTTAAAGCCACAGAGCAGATTTGTGACCAGAATGTTATTGGGCAAATGCAGGAAGGGAGAGTGAATAAGAAGCAACACTGGAAAAATGTTTTGGCGCATAGCAATACTGGACACACACAGTGTATTGATGAATGGGTGTGAAGCAGAGTTTTGATAAAATGTAGAAACTAGCAAGTATACTTTTACACACTCTCTTTGTCTCTTGTGTCTGTTATTGCATTTTGTGTCTTTATTTGTGTTGGAGGGTCTCCTGGGTTTAACCAGTCAGCATGATGTTTTAGACGTGCTGAATCTTAATCAAAACATGTACCCCACCTACAACACCTGCAGTGGTGAGTCAGAGAGTGCAGTGCCCAGTGGTCAGGGTTATCTAAATGCAACACAGGTCTACATGCTCTCCCGAGGAGGCTTGAGTCTCACCTTACATCAAAGGTCAATCATCCGCTAAACATCATGGTAGCGAATGACTATTACAGTGGGTTTGAACTCAGAGACTTCTACAGAGTCATCTACACAGAAACCTGCAATTGAGAACTTCATTCAAATTATTCGACAAGTGTACCAGCCTATTTTGAAGTTAAATCTGTCGAGGTACAGCGCATGTAGATTTTCAATAACATGGCCTTGCTCTATGTTGTAAAACTAGTCAGAGCATAATATTGGAGCATGATATGTAATACAATGTTAAACAATGTCAAATAAAGATGACATTTTGAATTTTTAATTGCCATTTTTAAATGCGATATAAACTATAACTGTGAATGGTTATGCTTTTCTGTCCGTACTGTAGGAATATGTATAACAGAACACCTGGGACATTTATAAACATTCTTAGGCATAAGTTCAAGCTATAATCAATGGCCGCTTTGCTCTATACAGCATCAGAAAAATCAGGCCCTACCTCACTCAGTACGCCACCCAGCTTCTGGTACAGGCCATGGTTATCTCTCGCCTCCACTATTGCAATGCCCTCCTAGCAGGTCTTCCAGCTTGTGCGGTAAAACCCCTACAAATGGTTCAGAACGCAGCAGCGCGTCTGGTTTTTGATCAGCCCAAAAGGACTCATGTCACTCCATTACCGTGTGACCTCCACTGGCTACCCATGGCCTCCAGAATCAGATTCAAGTCACTAATGCTTGCATACAGTGTGACTACTGGATCTGCACCCATCTACCTAAGCTCCATAATACAAGTTTAGGTTCCTTCTCGGACACTACGCTCCTCCAACAAACGCCACCTGGCTCTGCCATCCCTTCACACAAAGCAATCTCAGTCCCGGGTGATCTCATCTGTGACACCACAATGGTGGAACAAGCTACCACACGCCATCAGAGCAGGGGCGTCCCTCTCTAACTTCAAGAAGCTCCTGAAAAAAACTCATCTCTTCCGAGAACACTTCCTCTTATAACACCTCTAACTCCTACATCTAACATGCACTTCCTTTGCTCTTCTTCTATCCCCTTACAGTTATCTTGTATTGATTGCACTTTTTTGTTAACTCTTACTTCTGTCCCTATTTACCCCATTGATGTGATATGTGACATTAGCTCTTACTAATATTTATTGCTGCTTTTACTATTATGTATCGTCAGTTGTAGATCTCATGCTGTATTTGATGCTCTGTTGATACTTGTATGTTGTTCCTCAAATGTAAGTCGCTTTGGATAAAAGCGTCTGCCAAATGAGTAAATGTATTTTTATAATAGCGACGTATCAAATGACAATGTCACAATAATGTGACAATGTAAAAGGGGGCACTTGTAATGACAAACTTAGAGAATCATCACCTGAATCTGCATCCCCTCAGCTTTACAGAGCTTTATAGCGATTAGCAGCTCCTTGTTTAGCTGTCTTGATTCACAAAGCTCTAAAAGCCCACTGTTCACCACCTGACAGACACAGTTAGCAACTATAGTTGGTGAACATAGTGGAAGCTTTCCCTAACCTTGGTAGAGCTAAAACAGAGTGAATATACACTTATCAGGTGGACATAAACAGCTCTAAATGAATGATAATGTTGTGTTCACAACTTTTCTGCTGCCTCCAAGCATGCTAACATGCTAATTTACCATGCTAATACTAAACTGAGCTAGTAAGGCTTTTTTTTCTCTCTTTCACTGTTGCTGGTGACAAAACAACCGTTCAAACAACTGAACAACTGTCCAAAGCTTACAACAACGTTCTGTGTGGAATCGAGACTCCTTGCTTATCTATCTAACCACTGAGAGCCACAAGGTCAGATGGCAATAATAGTCATATTCAGTTAAATACAGAAGGTTAGGTGAAGTAAAAAACAGCATACAGAGCTGTTCTACAGCTGTGTAAAGGCTGTTCCTTACACTTTGTATTCTAGTTGCATTTGGCACATATCAGTTGTGTTAATTTGACCATTTAGCTGCCAGGTAGCCTACCCCTGGACACATTTCTTTTGATCAAAGTCCTTGCAACATCCACTGTGAAGACAGCACAGTCATCTCAGCATGAGCACACTGGATAAAGAAGAACAAAGCAACAGCACAAAGAATAACAAAGCAAAGGAAACCCAGTGGGACAGCTTGAGAAACAGCTTGCCTTCATTGAAATATGCATTATTGATCTGCAGATGAATATGAGACATAATACTGTACACAGCAAGCTTTGATGTACCCTTTCTACCTATTCCAGCTTTTAATAAAAATGAATGCAGACAAGTGACTGAACTGAGTAAATCTATGTAATCTAGAAATAATATTTAGGCCTATAATGCGTGAGATTTGTGGTTTATCATGTTATACCATAGATTTTAATTTTTCTTTCTGGGTCACAATGGCAATGTAGTCTCACCTTCAGCTGTGCAGGCCTAATATATATATATATATATATATATATATATATATATATATATATATATATATATATATATATATATATATATATACTCACTGGCCACTTTATTAGGTACACACCTATTCAAACCATTGAATAGGCAGTAGGCTCATCAGCCAAATACATGGCAGCAACTCAATGTATTTAGGCATGCAGATGTGGTCAAGACAACTTAATGGGGAAGAAAGGCAATTTAAGTGACTTTGAACGTGGCGTGGTTGTTGGAGCCAGTAGGGCTGCTCTGAGTATTTCAGAAACTGCTGATCTACTGGCATCAGTAGATGGCATCAACCATTACACTACATTACATGCTGGGAACAACAGCACGAGATCTACAAATGACAATACATACTAGTAAGAGCAGTAATAAATACTAGTTAGAGATAATAGCACATATCGCATCAGTGGGGTAAATACCTAGGGAAAGAAGGAAGAGTTAACAAAAAATTGCAATCAATACAAGATAATTGTAAGGGGATAGAAGAAGAAGAGCACAGGAAGTGAATGTTAGAGGTTAGGAGTTAGAGGTGTTAACCATCTCGAGGGTTTACAGATGGTCCGAAAAAGAGAAAATATCCTGTGAGCGATAGTTGTGTGGATGAAAATGCCTTGTTGATGTCAAAGGTCAGAGGAGAATGGGAAGACTGGTTCGAGATGACAGAAAGGCAACAGTAACCCAAATCACCACTTGTTACAACCAAGGAATGCGCAACATGTTGAGCAGATGGGCCACAGCAGCAGAAGACCACAACACCCGGTGCACTCCGATCACGTAAGAACAGGAAATTGAGGCTACAATTCTCAGGCTCACCAAAATTGGACAATAGAAGATTGTAAAAACGTTGTCTGATGAATGTCTAATTTCAAGATCCATGGATCCATCTTGCCTTGCATCCACGGTTCAGGCTGCTGGTGGTGGTGTTGGTGTTGGTGGTGTGGTGGCACACTTTTGGCCCCTTAGTACCAATTGAGCTTTGGGATGTGGTAGAGCGGGAGATTCGCATCATGGATGTGCAGCCGACAAATCTGCAGCAACTGCATGATGCTATCATATCAATATGAAACAAAGTCTCTGAGGAATGTTTCCACCACCTTGTTGAAAGTGGTGCCGTGAAGAATTAAGGCAATTCTGAAGGCAAAATGGGGTCCAACCCGGCACTAGCAAGGTGCACCTAATCTTACTGTAGTTGCCATGTGCAGATATTTTAGAAATAATTTTAAGTCTGTTGGCATGTAACCTCAAAAAAAAGTTCCTGAAAGTAACCCGGTTCTTGGAGAATCATTTGATGTCAACATACCTTCTGGCAACAGGTTGGTTTGTTACCATGTATTTCTTGACACTACCACCAGATGGCGCCAAAATGAGAAATCTTCAAATAGTGCACAAAATGGCTTTAATTTAAAGGATCTGGAACAGGATTATGTTTAAAGCTTTGTGGGTTTTGCCAAATCTTCCTTGATCATCATCCTGTGGTGATGGCCAAAAACAACACCAGCTCTGCCAAACATGTTTCTGTGTGGTTTTGTCCAGGAATAGTACTAATACAGCACCACCAAATGTGCAAAAGAAAACGGGTCACTGGCACTCTATGTCTCTGCTGTGATCAGTCCAACACAGTGAAGTATACAAAGGGCACTAATAGCACTGAGATTTTAATGTGTTTGATGCATTTGTAATCATTCTGTTGAATGTGGTGTTTATGATTTGGAAAATTAATTTTTTGATGCAGCTTCAGTGAATGAATGGATGCCTTAATTGGCTCTGCCTAAGAGGTACTCAAAAAAATTAAGTAATGCGGGACTCCTAATGAAGCCTGTTTCTTGAATGATGATTTGTCAAAGCATAAAAGAGGGCATTTAGCGATGTGGTGTTTCAGAGTTTTAATAAGCATTTCCAGCCTCAAGCAGACACATCCATTCAAGTTCTCCTCAGTGCAAGTAATTGCAAAATCATTAGTCATGCTTGCTTTGTTTACACCCATTCAACAACTCCTCAGTCCACTTAAATGGTAAATGGTCAGGCCATTTAGATATGCACTTGTCAAGAGACTTTGTGGGTGGCTAATTGTAAATTCTCACAGTAGGCATAACTAAACCAAAAGGCATTACTGAGAAGTTCAATAGCATGTTATTTTAAAACATTAGGAAAGATAGGCCCTACACCAGCTGATTTTGTTAAGGTGCTCAAGAGCTTCCCCAAATCTAAAAATATCCTCCTGACTCACTGTTGATGGTATGAAACTCTTCTGAGCTGGGATAACTTTAATGTAATCCTGCATAATGTCTTGTTATGGAGTAGAGGTGAAAGGGCTTGGTGACGGCGCAATGGATAAGATGCCTGCCTTTGGTGTGAGAGACCCAGGCGTGTGACCTCTGACATGAATAGCAATTGTAAATCGCTTTGGATAAAAGCGTCAGCTAAATGAATAAATGTAATGTAATGAAAGTGCGAGGGTTGACAGAAGTGGTCAGGTTGGCTCTGATGGGCAAACTGGGTTTAGGCAAAGCTTGTAGTTTCCACTTCATGTGTTATTCCCTTCATTTCAACATTATTGTTAATTTTAAAAATTAATAATGATAGGCGTCCTGAATCTCTTTAGTCTGTTATGTTGATCATAGATCGTAGGAAATTCTTGAAACAAGTGAAACTGCATTGGAAAACGGAGTGACAATTGCATTTTTAATACATCCATAGACTAAGTGGCTTTTGTGCATTTTTATAGCAATAGATTGTTTGATTGTCTTGTGTGTAAATATGTTTCACGCACTAATAGATTACTGATATTTACATTTCACACACCCAAGCCCACCCTGCTACTAGGTCTTATATTTTTAACAACTGATAGTTTGTACGAATTCATCATTATAGGCTACATATTTTAAAAATAGACCTTCCTCAAGAATAATCAGCTTCAGTGGAAACACCTTATTATGTATTCGAGGAAACCAGCATCTCTGCTCCCAAAATCAGACTCAGTGACTGGGTGGCTGCTGTTTAAGATGAGCATTTCGTTTTTTTTGCAATGTGGTATCACGGGGAGTGAGTTTTGCATGACGGTGACGCGCACTGAGCCGCTCGCCAAAAGGGTTGCGGGCTGCTTCGCTTCAAGACTTACACGAGGATGGATGGAGTTTTTGCGTAACGGTCAAGCAATGGATTCCCCTGCCCTTTGCCACCTTTTTGACAGTTTGTTAAATTCCGGAAGACTGACATAACATCCGAGGAGTTATTTGCGAAATTCCCAAATCAACGGGCTGTAGACTTGTTTTCAACAATAAAGAGAGGTTTCACATCCACGGAGATTGTGGTTTGTAAAGTTTATGGCTATATTAACGTTTATGTAGCGTCCTCGCTGTTTGATTTCATTTGCTTTCTGTGGTCTTGATACGTAAAATCGGTTTGAAATGTCCGACTTCCACAACCGGAGCCAAACCAGCGCGCGTCGCAGTGACTACGTGTGGCAGTATGAATATTATGACGACGAGGAGCCCGTGTCTTTTGAGGGACTCAAAGCGCACAGATGTAAGCTGAATACAACTGTATACGTTACAATATTCCATTGCTTTTAGCCTACTGCCTTTGTGTAAATGCCAGTGTGTGTGTGTGTGTGTGTGTGTGTGTGTGTGCGCGCGCGTGTGCGTGTGTGTTTGTGCAAACAGGGTTACTCACCTTTACGAATGTTAATTAATAATAATTACCCCTGGCACATTTCACTTTTGTATTATCTTTATTGCTTCAGCTGAAGGGAGACACACGCTACATGCCTCTCACTAAACAAATGATCTGGCAGCAATAATTCATGCAGCACCTGAACAGGCCTGTGTATATTCCAGTAGTAATAAACAACCCACTCAACGAGACAAAAAAATGACAATCAGCAAACATCCAGACAAATAGACTGCTGTAATCAAATTTTAGAAATACTGAATGCTCACTTTAATTGAGTAATTGGGGTTTTTTTTGCTCTCAGTGAGAGGGCCCCTGATAGGAATTAAGGTACAGGGAGAAGAGCAGAGAGATGGATCATTAAAAAACATGCTCTAATAAGATTCTCTCTTCTCTGACATTTCAGACTCCATCGTCATCGGTTTCTGGGTCGGACTTGCTGTATTTGTCATTTTCATGTTCTTTATTCTCACCCTGCTCACAAAGACAGGAGCACCACACCAAGAGTGAGTATTACAGCATGCTGCATCTCCCGTTTTTCCTTTCGCTTTCAAATATGGCCCTGGGGGGACAGTTTCAGCACCAAGGAGAGCTCAAGCACTTTTCTGGCACTTTTGATCTCAGAGCTTGGCAGCTTTTATGTCTGATGGTTGAACTCATGAGAGAGAGGACTGTAAAGAGTTTCACTGATGCTTTTGTTATTCTGATAGTAGGTTGAGTTGTGAGGAATTTTAATTTGGGTGGATGGTCTCATATGCCTGACATTGTGCTTTTGAGAAGCTGATATTTAACTTGGAGGCGGGCTTCATACGGCCAAAGGCTAATTGCCATCTCGAGTGAAGATCAGCAGTAGGAACTGAAGAGAAATCACTTATATGAGGTCAGACTGAGTAAGGCTCTGAGGTTAAGTCAAGAGTAAATAGGGAATTTATTGGCTGGCTGTATGTAGTTTACGCCCATTCTTTTGTTCAGGAAGTGGTGCTGGATGATTTTATTTATTTCCAGACAAGACTAGTGAAAAAATGACAATTCAAGCTGCTCATATTTTCAAAGCCTGCTGTAGTCTCACTCTGAATCTTTCTTTCTTTCTTAACAGAAACCCAGACTCTGCTGAAAAACGCCATCGACCAGGGAGCTGTCTCGTAGACATTGACGGTCCGCAGAACGAAAATGACAAAGCCTTCTCCCGTCCGCTGTTAGGGGAGTCCCGTTCATATTTCCATTTCTACATCAACGAGGAAGATCAGGGTCTGGGGAAGCAAAAACAAGAAGCTGGAAAGCACGCCGGGGCCCAAGCCCAGCAGGGGACCTGCAACGGGGCCAGAGGCATGCACTCCTCTGGGATCGACGAGATGGAAGAGGATGTTGAGGAAGCTGGGAGACACCAACCTCTCAAGGGACTAATAGATGAGCGGAAAACAGACCGAGAATGTGCCTTCTTCTCCCACTTCAACATCCCTAACTTTGTGAACTTGGAGCACAGTTCAATACTTGGAGAGGACGATCTGCTGTATGAGCCATCCGTCATACTGGAACGCCAGTCTCACAATGCTCACTGTGATATCCACTAAGTCCGTTTCTATTAAGAGATCACAGGCACAGGAATGGTGGTATCGTAATATGACTTACTTTCCCTTCACAGGTACATGGTTGACCTAACAGGGGTATAAATACTCACCTGCCAAACACCTACCTTTTACCATGTAAAGTGTATCTGCTTGCGAGTATTTTTAGCATTTTAAATAAGCATACATTCAGATAACTCAACAAGTAAGAGGGAACAAAAGATGGCACACAATTCCATATCATGTGCAACTCGCACTTATAAGATGACATTTCTTCCTGAAGATTGCCTCACAAAGGGTACCATTTTACTTGGAGTACTGGGCTCCTCTGAATTGAACGCAGCTGTACTGTACCTGGACTAGATTGCTTTCCACACAGGAAAATGAGAAAGGCAGTGGAGTCTCCAGCGGGAGATGCATTGTACAATTAATTCTGCTATTATTGCTGTCTTGTTGTCTTGTGCAATCCTGGACAGTGGCCAGTATCTCGCCAATAGGACTCAAATGCCAGTTGATTTACCAACAATATCTATTAGAAAAAGTGATGTGTACATTAGCCATGTAATTAGTAGCACAAATTCAAACATATCATTGTTTTTTTTTTCTCTTACGGGTACGTAACCTGAGAAAATGTTATATAATACTTTTGTAGAGTTCTCTTAGATTATAAATCATTTTGAATGTCCATGTGTTGGTAATATCTTCATTATTTGGAGAGATTTGACAGAAGAGCTCAGTCATAAGACATACAAACACTGGTGCTGAGCAACGCTGAACTCGCTCTGTGTTTTTATTCATGTAGAAATCTCCTTCGCAGTCATTACAAATTAAATTACTTTGAGCCATAGCTGGTGATGATTATGCAACGGAACATTGCTAGCTGTTATGGTCACTTATCAGCAAATGCCCGCGCTACGTGTATTTAGCTGGTGGAAGGATGCACGGGGAATGCCAGAGAGTCAGTCAACATTAACGCGACACCGACTCCATCAAATCAGTCTTTCAGATTTTGACAAACCCATTAAAGCCCTTTTATTATTTTCCCGATGCATCCGGTAAAATAAATGTTCTCAGTCCTCTGCTGAGATATTTCATGTTTGTTGAAAGGCAGGCAGTTGGGAGCAGGCTGAACAAATGTGATTAGCAGGCTAGAGTTTTGCAGTTTTTCCTATACCAAGCTCACCAGCAGGGAAATGTTATTCTTGAATTATTTTTTGTGAATTATCACATTTTAAATAAGCAGCAATTCAGTATTTTCCAAACAGTGAAATATCATGGCAGCTGTCAAGGGGAATAGTGTTAGAGATCAGTTTTAAAACGAAACAGAGCATTAAAAAGCCATCCACACTTTCCTTTCTTCATGCTTTTTTCTTTCTTTCCTCTTAAGTGCAGAATACCATACAGCACAAATATCACTGCATTTATGCCTTTGTCTCTGAGCAGAGGAAAGTGTTACTGGTGCTGTTAATGATTAAAGTGTCACTTTAGGCCTACTGGGAACAGGTAATGCTTAGGATTGTTGTTCAGTCCCACTCCTGATGGATGAAAAAACTGCTTCTAAGAACTTAGAAAACAGTCGGGTGCACTTAGCTCTAAATTAGGGGCAGCAGAGTTCAGACAGTCAAGAGTTGTGTGGGAAGACAGCAGGTGAATCTCTGAGGTTGTGTAATGTAAACATTAAAGGTTCAATGTGTAACTGTCAGAAAACCTTTAATTATTAATGACACCGGTGGCCGTTAACTGAACTGCAATCAGCATCCAGTTGCATGCGTAGGCTTGAGCGAGAATCATCCTGGGTATTACATATACTGGGCTGAGTTCTGAAATGAACACTGAATACTGGAAAATGAATTACAATCATATTTAGAAGAACATTACTATCTGTAATTTTTAAATATTTTATTTGGACCTTTGGCTCCATGATACTGACTAGCCTGCAGTTTGCAAATCACCCCATCAGCACAACACCAAAAAGCAACGCCAGATCCACACCATGACACACACTCAATCCCCAACCAGCTGGCCAAACCCAGCTTAGTTTAGGTTACAGTTAGCTAGTGGCCACCCCTGCCTTGCATCACTCTTGACAAGTAGAAAGCAATGGTTAGTTATAGACAGGGGTTAAATTGGGGCAGGGCTCAGCCTGGACAGCCCTGGCAACCTACGACAGAAATACACTCTTCAACGACAGAAAAGGATGTGCAGGGATTGGATTAAGTGCAGCGAACCAACAAGCGATGCAATCGCCCCACAAAGAGACCTGGGATAAGAAATGAACGCAGCTTGGACCTAAGAAAACAAACGAGACAGATGCGTAGTCTGCCCACTTTGATTACGCTAACGCCAAGCCTGCCAATCTACCATGCTGAGAGTCATCATCAAGTAGACTTCCTGTGTCTTCAGGATTTTCTTTTCTGATGAGTACATTACCCTCAAATAAGCTGAAAGACTGGTGTGAGAGGAGACCTGTGGGAAGTACTGCAGAAAGGGTCCATTAACAGTTTTCACCACGTGAAATGGGTCATTCCCTCATTTGTGAATGGCAAAACTTCAAAATAAAACCAATTACACATTGTTGGAGGTGGTTGCTGTGGTAAACGATGAAGCAGGGAACAGCAGTGAATCACAGTCTTGTACAATGTCAAAGCTGATAGGGTCATTTATGGAAAACAAATTAAAGAGAAAACTGAAAGTAAATCTTCATCTGTCTTACTTGTTCTTCAAACTCCAATCTACGCTAATGTCAGTAATCTATGTCTCTCCTTTAATGTGATTTCATATAAATGAATTCACACCCAGTCAATCCAACTTCCTATGTGCATTTGATATAAAACACGCAGAACGACTTGCTGTTGACTCCAGGCTCAACATGCCTTAACAACTATGCTCTGAACAACCCTTTCCAATTCTACTTTTGACTGCGGGTGCTGGCCTCCAAGGGTGTAAAGAGTACCAAAAACCAGTGGGTGGGGCAATGGAGTTATATGCATTCCATGCAGCAAGTCTGCTCTTTCTCCTGAATGCCCTAGGGTGGTCTCTGAAGGAAATGTGGTTGACAGTTGTTCAGTTGCAATGACCCTTCAACAAATTAGTGGCGATGGGAGAGCGACTGAGAGGGAGGGACAAGAGAGAAAGGAAGGAAAAATGTTGGCATTTTGTTGATGCAGAAAAATCTCTGGTATCTGTTTGGTGTTCAAAATACAATGTCAATCAAATGGTAATTACATATTCGGTTGCAAGAAAGACAAGACACACAACATATTTTAAAGCTTTCAAGCACATGCTTTCCGTGATATGTACCAGAGCAGTGATATACAGTACAACATCAACAAGACAACATCACACCCCTTTTCAAGGATAACCACCAAAGAAGAAATATACTAAAGACGAATGCCTCCTCAACCACCTCCAAGGTTTACCTTATTGAAGTATCAAAAAGCCCTGATCTTGCATGACCTGTTAATTATCTCAAATGTCAGTCTGAGTCATATTGTCATATGACTCAGGCTAATGTCTTAAATCAAAAAAATTTTTCAGGTGTAGGCCTACTTGTTTATTAAGAGCTAGCTATTTTAGCTAATGGTTACATAAACACCAGGATGACTGCTGGTTGTATGTTGTCCAAGAATATCAGCATATTCTTCTCTGGTAATTCATCAGTGGTGGGGAAAGGTCAGTAAGCAGATGTGCAACATAAATACACTCTCATTGGTACTGCTGATGACTCACTGCACCATATACAAGGCTGAAACTCTATTCATCTCTCTTTCTCTCTCTGCATTGCAGCCAAGTATTTAGTAGCAGGATAGGGATTTGGGTCAGTTATTCCAATAAAAAGATTTAAAAGTCTTGAACATACTCATCAGACCAGTTTTTAAATGATTATTGGCTTTCTTCTTTTGTAAGGAAAAACCTAATAGGATCCCTGAAAGCAGAAACATTATTAATGTATATTTAAAATCATTGTACTGAAGAACAACATCTTACCAATCAAACATCCAGAACTATGAGGCATCAATTTCTCATTAAAACAAGGAGCAATCAATGGTATTGCTTTAGAGAGTCACACTTATTATGCTAAATTATATAGCCACCCTAAACATAATTTATTCTAAATTGGGATGCTAAACCCTTACATCACAGTTACAATCCCATTTGAAAGGTTTATAGAAGAAAAGGTGCTTCTGAGACATGGGACTAATCTTAAAAATTGCCGAGGAAGGAAGGCTATTGAGTGCACACTTAATAGCCTTCCTAAGGCACAAAAAAGCCTATAATGCATTCTTATTCTAACTTCAGAGGATTGTCACCCTGGCTCCAGAAGCCTGACAATTCAAATCTCGGTAGCACTTTATGTTGGAACTCAGTAATAACATGGTGGGGTAATAGTTTGATAATAAAGAGGTAATAATTGAGTAATACCATGTAATTACCAACGTAATAACCAGGTAATAGCTTGGTATTAACAGTGGGTACATCTGGGTAATGCTAGACTTACATTTAGCAGGGTAATAAGGGAAACAAAACAAAGGCTGATAATGGAGACACAGAAACTACCCCAAGTGATTCCAGGTAATCATTATACCCCATGAAATTAAATAGAAACAGATAGTGCCTTGCAGCCCCGAGGATGAATTTCAGCATTAAGCTATATGGTAATAACAAATTCTGATATCCAAGAAATATCCAAGAAGGTATGCTGATAGATAATCTAATATTACCCAGATATACCTATTGTAAATACCAAGCTGTTCCCAAGTAATTACATTGGTGATTGTATTACTTATTCATTACCTCTTTAAAATCAACCTATAACCATGTTATTACCGAGATGTAATGTAAAGTGCTACCTAAATTTCTTACCAAGCAAGGAATATCTGGGTGGATACATGATGTATGAGTAATTCTTACTCCCTCCCTCAACAACAACAAAGCAGCTGTTTCCACATGCCTCCAGTGGAGCTGCTCAGTGTGACAAAAGGAGATGCTTGCAGTGAGCAGCTGCCAGGTAAGCGTGTCTGTAACTGTATGAATGTGCAGGGCACTGCTGAAAACGATTCTTGGCAAAAACAAATACCTCAAAAAAGTGCAACTTCTTATTACACTGCATATTAATAATATAATAATAATAATCTTTATTTGTAGAGCACTTTTCAAAAACAAGTTACAAAGTGCTTTAACAAGTGTAAAGACAATAATACCCAAAAGACAATAATACAAAAACAATACAAGATAAAAGCATGAAAACATATTCTAATTGGAATCAACAGACGTTGCTTGTTGGGTAAAGCAGAATCACCCCCACACATTGTCTGTGTAAAACAAGCTGGAGAGTTAATCCTTGTAAACAAGGTCAATTAGTGGAGTCAACAGAGGTGACATTTTTTTCTCTCAAAGTTTGAACATGTCTGTAGTTTTTCATCAAATGCTTGTTTAATTAGCTCCAAACTGGTAAAACTAGACTTCCAAGTGGCATCATTTTAATACATTGGCACACAAACTATTATATTGGAAAAGCAATATCTAAAAGCTTAAGTCCCAACATCACTGCACCTGTGAATGATTAACTTATTGTTTCCCCTGTGCCTTTTGCTGTGAGAAAATAATGGCAATGTGTAAATTTTTCATCAGGTAGAGAATGAGACAGGTTTCAGCTTCAGTAGCCTATAAATAAGTCATGGGAACGAAACAGAGAAAGAGACAGACAGGCAGGGAGAATATATTTGCATTTGTTTGTGAATGCGGTGCACGTCAGTGGTATGTTCAGCAGGCACACTTTGTTTGTGTGTGTGTGAATAACAAGTTTGGGTGTGTAAGAATACCCTTTATTTTTGATTTTAAGGATATGGGGTTAGATAATGGTCATGCAGGGAATTATTAGAGGTCCCATGCAAAATGAGGATAAAGTAGTTGGCTACAACAGCTGTTAGAGAATGCATTGGACCCATTATTTTATTATTAGATACAAAACCACCTGTGCCAAAAAAAAATAACCTCTATGCAGAGCCTTTAATTATAGAGAAAGTGAGTCCGCGGACTATACTGTCTGGAAATATACTAACAAGCCAAAAGCCACAGTCTGCACCTGTAGTCTCTTTGCTTGTGGCCCCAACATAGTTGCATAACAAACCGCCATAGCTCTGCCTGCTGTGTCACGGTGCTCAAAGCCTCGGGGTGTGTTACCTGGCCCGGGCAGATTCCACATGCACCTCAGCCCTCGTTGCCAAGGGTGGTGGGACACATCTAAAGCAACATTCACAATGACATCTACCAGCAGTACAAGATTAGCCGAGTTATTTCCTCATTTTAGAGCGTACTAAATATTAATAAGGCATAGCACGTGCAGACTCTCCTGTTCTGTATGAAGAGAGACAGGTTACCTCATAGAGGCGGTGACACACTGAAAGGCTTCATTCTGCTGCATTTGGCTGTTACTCCCGAGGCAGCCGAGAAGGCGAGAAGTCGAGAAACACTAGTCATGGTAAGATCTCTGCTGTCTGTATTACTGTACTTGTGAGCTTTGATATAGATTTTTGAGGTCTGCACTGCCTGGATACCACTGAAAAGCTTAAGGGCCACTGTTTATTTTGGGTGCATGGAGGTACAGTTTGTGTGTAAACCTGTTGTTAGAACATCAAAAGCGAACTGTCAACAACCTTTTCAAATTATGGCAAAAAGCGATTATTTAGGCCTATCCCTGTAACCCAGCTGTTTTAGATCATGTGTAGTAGGGCTAAACACTTTGGGCTATACTTCCAAACATCAAGGAATACACAGGAGTAATGAAAACATGAAAACAATAGCCCCTAATAATATAGACTGCAGCAGACCGTTAAATGTAAAAAATTCCCAACAAGAACAGCTACAGGTAGGATCTGTTGTTTAAAAAAAAAAAAAAAAAATTACCAGAGCCACTCCCACACCACAGGCATCATATGTTGTGTATAAAGTAAAAAACGAAAAAAAAATTGAAAGCCTTAATTAAACCTTTGTCATGTGATGATGTTGACTCCTAGTTCCTTTATTCGGTTGAAAATAAATAAGAAACAAGGACTGGTTACTTAGACAAAAGTTGTTAAAGGGTTAAATTCCTCGACTATGCAGCATGGAAACACTGACTTGAGCTACCCGCCAAGTCAAACAAGTGCGCACAGATTTGCAAAACCAGAAACTGAATTTAACATGCCTCGAAACCCTCACACAGTGCGTCATTTCCCCTGGAAAAGTTTGTTTGGACACGGCCTCTTCGCTGGCTTCAATTGCTAAAAACAAATTTAGGAATTTTGAGCTCCACACACATCATGGACTTGGAAGAGGTGGTTAAGTAAATAAAGGACAGCTGTGTCACTTTACTAACCATATAAACCAGAGATTTTGCATCTAATTTCAAACTCTAATATTAAAACCTGTTTATGTAGCCTATTATAAATTTAAGACATGATAGGTCTATTAGGAATATTTCTCTCATGCTGCTTTTGTTAATTAAAACATGACTTCCAAATGTCTTCACTTTATTAGCCTACTTGGTCTTTGGTCTCCGTTGTAATGAAGTGAAGTTTAAATTTGTATGACAACTAGCATGTGACTGACATATTTGACAGCCAAGTGATTCTTTGATATTTGAGCCAAGCTGACATGTGTCAACATTTGGGTATCCCCTACAAATCATTATTTAGGATTCTTGCACACTCAAATTGCCTGTATTTTATTATATTACATTCATTAAAGGCATGACTGCATACATTAAATGGAACAGGTAACACCCATACGTATTATGTATATACTTATTCTCTGCTGTGGTGGAGTGAAGTTCTGTCTGCTGCTTGATTTCCAAAGCAGAACAACAAATAGCCTACAGTACACTGCAGTAACATGCATACAGAGACATTGAGACACATATATCAAAAGATATGTAGTGACGATAACACTTATGTAGAATACACATATACACAAACATACACATATTACATCTATTTTCAAAACATGTGAAATACAAACCATGATATGATAGTGAAAGGACAAACAATCTCAAAACTATATCCTGCTGCTGTAATGGCAAAACTGACTGCAGTCAACCGAAACAAAACTCCAACTCATTCCCATTTAATATGTTTTACACGGGAGAACTGGTGATAGGTCAAAATTACCCTTGACCTTGTGACCCCACTCAAAAACCAAAAAGGTCAACAGCCTACTGAAAGCTTCAGAAATATTGGAAATAACAACAAAACCAGCCTGGTTTCAAGATCAGATAAATGGAAAGTTTTAAAATAATTGCTTTTTTTAACTCAGAGGGTAAAATATTCACAATCATTGCTGATAGAAGTCAATCATGCAAATAAACCTTCGTTTCGTTAGTTGGCTGACGCTGACTAACTGGTTCCGTGATAGGATAACACCGCTGTTTACGAGGAACACTTGAAGGCATCATTTTACCACCGGGCTGCGCGCGCTCCGCTGTAGGGGCAGAACTTCATCAGCGCTAATATCGATGTCAGTTTACCGCTGCCGTGCAGTTGTGGACGTTTTACTGACGCAAGGAGGACTAAACACAACATGTTCATCAGCTGGACATGCATCTTAGGGCAGATCATCTGCTGCACAAACTAACAGCGATTTATATTGTGGACTGGGTCGAAAAGTTTTCTTCTATGTCTAATTAAGGGTGAGTTGAGCTTGAAATTACTGCCTTAAGGTTTTGCTCAGTTAGAGATTTAAGGATGGATCAACTATCACTTTGCTAAGGCAGAGAATCTTTTTTATTATGCTCTTTCATACTGCTATTGTTTATCCCGGTGGAATGATTTTGTTTTTGTTTTATGCTCTTTAGGAGTTTTTGTTCTAAAACCAAAATCATGTTCACAACCTACATAAAGAATCTGAATGATATGGTATTTTCTACGGTAAGCTATAACTACAGGTTATAAGCACTCCTGCATGTCTTTGCTATGCTGAGAGATGCATGGCCATACTAAAAGGTTAAAATTAGAAACAACCCCTACTTATATTTATTTTGGCTCCCAAGCCTGCACTCCCTTCCTTTCCTATTTGCACATGTAACCACTGTCAATTAATCTGAAGTTTGCGCATATTCATTAGAAATATGCATGTTTAATAACTGCTACTGCACAAGATATTTATATTATGACTTTTTTCTGCTTTGCTTTAGTCTGAGAGCCCTCAGGAGCAGCCAAGTACTGGGGTCTTGGGTCGTATTGGGAGCTGGTTCTCTCCTTGGAGGGGAAAGGGTCCGACGAGTCCCACTGAAAATGCCTCCCCTACTAGCGATCAGGCTTTTAAGTCAGAAGGAGAAGAGGAGAGTGGGGAGACTGTGATACCCCAGGCAGGAGAACAACAGTGGGAGGAGGTGAAGGAACAGAGCTCCAGTCCCAAACAACAAAGTCTAACCAGAGACATTTTCCCCTGTGAAGAGGAGGACGCCACGCAGTCTGCCCACAGAGACGGCTCCGTTGTGAGCAGCACTGAGACAGCAGAAGGAGGTCCAAAAGAGGAGGAGTTTGTGGAGTGCAGGAAGAAAAGAACAGGGCAGGGCCAGGAGAGAGAGGAGAGCAGCAACAGTATTTCAGCGGGCGGGAATCCTGAGAAGAATGCCAGTCATCTGACACATCTCTCTTCTTCTTCTGAGCAGGGACTGGTATGGGACTCTAGCCAGGCCCAAACCCACCCTCGGGCCCAGAGACAAGCACAGGCCCAGACAAGCAAAAGGTTCCATGTGTACCTGGAGGAGACCAGTGTGATTCAATGCGGCCAAGACAGCTGTGCTAGACAGGAAGTTGTCCGAACCAAAGTCACAAAAAGCCTACAGGTCCTCTCCAGGGTAAAGTCATCACCAAGTTTTGATTTACCAAAGGACTCAAGTTCAACAAGAGCAGAAAACAAGACAACTGTGAGGCCCGCTGTTGGGACACAGAGTTATTACAGTGCCCAAGTGGGAGAGTCACTGAAATCACACAACGACTCACAGTTAGAGCCTGAAACTGATAAAGAACAAACAGAAATAGACAACATGGGGCGTAAAAACGCAGCCAGAAGGAGATCGAGGAAAAATTCTCAGGGAGATGGAGGGAACAGCCCCCAGGAAAAGACACCTCCCAATACCCAACCTGTCCTAGAGGGATTCCCTACACCAGAGAACTCAGTGACGTGTCCTCAGGGCAAAAGTCCACTGACTGATGTGGGAGAGTCATCTGTAAACTCCTCCTCCAAGCACAGCCCCACCTCTGAGGCCTCACCTGGTGGAGGGGCGAGTAAGACTTCCTGCCCAGATACAGTAAAGCAGTTGGACAACTTCCAGGATTCAAACTCAGTCATTGCAGCCACTCTAACACGTGTGGCAGACATGGATGACGATGACGATCTTGACAAAGTTGAAAGGAAGACAGAGACACCAGAGTCCAAACGCAGGAGTATGAAGATTTCTCGAAGTGAGGTGAAGCTTTTCACAAAATATGTGCCTTTGAATCCTAAGCAAAGTCCAGCAGGAGACAGCCAGGATTTTACGCCAACAGTAAAGAATACCAAAGATGAAGCAAACAAGCCCAAAACAGAGATTGATGCAAGGTAAGTCCTCACCTAAATGTGATTGGTTAAATATAGACAGAGAATGGTTTGTGACTTGTTATCAAGTATAAAATGACTTCCAATAATGTATTCCACTTAAAATGCCCTATTTGTTAGGAATAAATATTTAAGTTTACAATTAGTGTACCTCCAACATTATCAGACATTTTAAACTACCTGTTAAGCATTTATCTAACATGACATTGCTATCGTGACAGGCAATGTGTGTTAAGTGCTATGGTTGGAATATCACAAAAGTGATGTGAGTCATAACCTAAAGTACAGCCCTGTGCTTCAGGATTGGCACTGTAAAGTACAGATTAGATTAAAATGTAGGTCAGATGTATGAATTTAACAAATCACACAAACATTAAACTTACATGTGTCTGTGGCACACAACATGGGGCATACTGAAGCAGTTAAGCAAGTTTAATACATGTGTCAAAATCAACTTAAAAATATTTTATGTTTGATTTCAAACCTTTGACTCTTATCATACACAGACTACATAACCTGGAAAAGAAAGTGGAGGAGCCTAAACCTGTCGTCAGCCGGATTTCAGAAAAAATCAGCCTCTTTGACTGCCCCGCAAGTGGGGTCAACAAGCTGACCTTCCGAACTCCGAGGAGTGCTGACATCTCTCCAGTCAGGAAAGCCACGGAGAGGCAGAAAGAAAATGTTGTTTTGTCAGATCAGAGGTCAAGATCAGCTGAATGTTACGGCATGGCCAGCTCCAGCTCTGCATCCCCTGTCAGAGAGAAGCCGATGGCGTTCAAGGAGCGAGCAAGGAACTTCACCGAGGCATCTAAAACCGAGGACAGGGTAGCACTGCCTCAAATGTCTCAAAAGTCCACTTCATCTGTGGTAGCTGCTGCATCAAAGTCACCAGAACTGGACAATCAGGGTAAACAAGATGGAAAGGAGCTGACACATTCAAAAGCAATGACAGAGATAACACTGAAACCAGAAAGACCAGATACCACTTCTGTAGGGGGAGATATTTCCATTCATAAAGAACAGCCAACAGACTCTAAAACAAAGGAAACAGTGGCCTCAAAAACAGCAGACCAAGGTACAAAACCTAACAGTGTTGAAACAGATGTTCCAGCTAAAGGGCCAGGTGATTTGGCAGAACTGAATGATAACATTAGCCCACAGTCCAAAGGCCCAAGCAGAACAGGTACTCGCTCTAAAAGAAGAAAAAGTAGGGAACCAACCAGTCCCATCAGCCCAAATAGTGAAAACAAACCAGACTGCTCTACAAGTAAACTAAAGATCACTTCTATAAAACAAGAACAGCTAGATGATACAGGGGAGACTTCCTCTGTCTCCAAACAACTCACAGAGAAAGTCTCATTATCGTCATTGTCTGATACCAAACAGAGAGCTTCTAAAAAGGAAATGAAGGTGTTAGACAAACAGAAGAAACAGTTAGATTTGTCATTAAAAAAGGAGAATATTGACAAACCAGTCAACAGAGAGGAGGGAACTGAACCATCTGTCAACAAAGATGAACCTGATACTTCTGCTTGGAGCAGTGGAATAAAGACACCTGACAAGGATCCCGTTATTTTACCCCAAAAGGAGAAAATGGCAGGGGGACACAACCTTGCATTCACACAGGAGAGGGAAAAGGCCTCCAAGGACAGCAGAGAAACTTCAGCCTCCTCCCCCTCACCTGCGGTTGAACGACCTATTGAGAAAACTCCTTCGATGGAGCAAGACCAACCTGTTGAATGTCCCAGTTTAGATAAAGAATTGTCATTGCAGTCAGAACCAAAAAGTAAAGGAAAAGTAATGGAACCCAATAAAAAGCAGGACACAGGGCAAACACAGCAACCCCTAAACAAGGACACAGAACTAATAAATCAGGCTGAGAGTAAAGACGTGGTGAAAGTACAAAAGGTGGAGAGCGCACAAACTAATCAGACTGAGAAGAAAGACAAAGAAAAACCACAGCAGCTCCTATGTTCAGATAAAAATACCTCAAAGGCTGAGGTTTCAGACAGTGGGCAAGGTATCTCAGGGACAGACAGGAGTGTTGCTAAGGAGGATAAAAGAAAAAATGCTGAAAGAAAAGAAAAGATATGGCCCATTAAAGACATAACAAAACCAGAAACCAACCAAACAGAACCAGCCTCTGAGTCCTCTGAAAGGACGAGTGCATCATCAGACCTCGCTCAAACACAACATGTCACACAGACGACGACTGCACATCAACAGAAAGCTGCCATTAGTGCTGTCACCCAGACTAATGAGGCTGTGCGTAAGACCAACGGCGATAAAGGGCCTTCGAAGGGAGAGACGACAACAAATGTGCCTCCTGAGTTGCAAACAGAGTCTACAGAAAGCCCTGGAACAGAAACAGAGCCAGTGGTGACTGCAGCAGAGCCACAGCCTAATTCTGTATCTGTGGAAAAAACGGAGAATTCACCAGATGACTCATGTGCACATGGAGCTAATGATGCTGAGTTATCCAGCTCAAAGCATATTACCAAAGCAACTACAGCAGTAGTGACTGTAAAATCTGCAAATGACACTCCCTCGCTGGTAACTGCACAGGCCAAGAAAGAATCTTCTGTTAAAGAGCTCACTCCAATATCTGACTCTAAATCTGTCAGCAGGGAGGGAGCTGGGAAGAACGATGGGAAAAAAAGTTCAGCTGTCAAATTAGTGCCCCCAGAAGTCAAAACCTCAGGAAGTGTCATGAAACTCACCCCTGGCCCCCCACAGTGTGAGGAATCAAAAAATACAGTGAGCACAAGTGATATCGCTTCACTCGAGGTCGCTGACAAAAATGCACAGCGGCCTTCTAGCTCCACAGTTGATGTGGTAGAGAAGACGGCCGAAAAAACATTCCATTCACCAACAAATGAACTTTCACCTGTTGTTAATGGGGATATCTCAACACATCCACAACTCCACACAGTCAAAAAGGAACCAGTCAAAAACAAGCCAAGTCAAACTCCTAAAGCACCCACTTCCCCTGAGGCTAATAAGGTGACCCGAGACTCAATCCAGCATTTATCCCTGAAGAAGCTCCGTTTGCCACGGGAACTAAGCAAAGATGATTCTGCAACACGGCAAGACGCCCCCTCGAGCTGGCTGGACGTGGACTTTCCCAAACGGAAACTCAAAGTCCTGGTGCCCAAACTGAGCTCTTCTGGAAGTGAGAGCAATCTTCTGGACACTTCTGGTGAGCTGGATGATCAAGAATTCATTGAGAAAATCAAGAAACTTTGCGCCCCGTTCTCCCTCCCACCACGCAAACACAGCCTCCTCCGGCCACCTCAGCCGCCGTTCGCCATGCCTGCCATCAAGGAGGACCGCTTTGAGAAGACGTTTGACCCTGAGGAGTTTACGTTTGGCTTGAGGAAGAATAAGTTCACTGTAGACGCAACCCCGAGCCTCAAAGTTAAGCTCCAGAACAAGGAGGCGCAGTCTGGCCTAAAGCCTGCCAGGGCTAGTTTGGCAGACAGGAGCTTGCTGCTCAGTGGCCTGGACACTCACTCTCGCCTCAGGGACAAGGCCGCTGTCAGAGATGAGGAGGATGTCAAGGAAGAGAAAGATGACCAGATCAAGGTGAAGTCTCGCTTGGAGGGGAGCTGTGTCCTCAGCTGCCTCACCTCCTCCAGCTTTAGAGGGAAGAGGAATGGAGTTCAAACGCAGGCTGATGGCACCAACTCTAGTGATGTGTCTCCTAGTGAGGCGCCCCAGCTAAGCCCTCCACCTTTAACCCAGCCACCCCCGCCAAGCTCAACTGCCACAGCTCTACTCAGAGACACACTGGCAAAACAGAGCCCTGCCCTGAGCAATAGAGAGGAAGCCCAGGCTGCAGAGGCTGTGGTCAGTGACTCAGGTCCTCCACTTCCGTCTTTTAACGACATCAAGCTGCCAGACTATTTAGAGAAGTACCTCCCCCGAGAGCCAGCAAAACCAGTGCAGAGCATACAAGGACAGGAGCAAGTCAGAACAGAGGTTAGTTTTTCGCTACATTATTTTCACCAACTAAGAATAATGTGAGTGTTAAAGAATTGTCCTCATAACACAAGAGATTTCACAGACAAAATGCAAGTTGAAGTTAAACAAAGGTTATTGATCAACAACATCAACAATCGGTGTATTTTATAAGTAGAGACACACAAGAATAGAATTTTATACTTATCTGATGGTTTTTTTGTTTATGCATGAGGTTATTGGAAAAATGACAACTCCAGCCCGTGGAGGTGAAGCTGACCTGGCTGAGAAACCAGGTCCGGTTCTTCCTGATGCTTTGTCTCCATGTTTTCCTGGGATTCCTCCAACCACACACCCTACACTCCCTGAGCATAAGCAACCTCAGTCACAGGGGATACTTAATAATAATGTGAGTGTACGGCATGCACAATATTAAAGGATATCTAATAGTTTAGTATTACAAATTAAAGCTGTACATGTCTTTGAAGTACATGTGTATGAGCTTAGATCGCTTGCTACACTGGCAAGTGAGCTGGAAACTATTTATATTCCTCATTTCCCTTAGAGCTACACTACCTACGGTTTTTATAGAAAGGTGCCCCTGTGTTTTTTTTAACCCTATATACATTCTGGTATCAGGTATTATCATTAGCAGGAAAGATTCCTGAGCCACACAATCGTGGATCCTTTGTCTTCCTGGTCCCTTTGATTTAATTTGGGCTGGTGAAAATGACTGTGCTGTGTTTAGGGCTTTAACTAGTGACTTTTTTGGTAATGCTTTATTTTACACGTCCTTCATTCTCAAATCATTTCCTAGGACCTTTCCCTTGAAGAACTATGTAATTTGGTAGTAATTATAGGGGGGAAAGGAATTTTCTTGATAATATTTATTCAATTAATGATCTTTTTCTCCATATATGTTGAATTGTACTTCTGCCTGTGGAAAATTTCACATTGGATCAGTTGCAAACACAAGCTTTTAGTTAGAATAACTTAACTGTAAGTTCTCAATTTTTACTTGTTATTAATTCCAAATAACATGGCTGTTTTCAGAAAACTTCTTGGAAATTATGAGCAATTACTCTGACATTACGGACCTGTAAAATATAGTTTTACCTTTTTTTATTCATTGATTAACCATCTGATTAATGCCAATTAACCAATTAGATGTTTGGTCAGTAAATTGTCTGAAAATAGTAAGAAAAAATCTTATTACCTGTCCCAGAGCACAACTATATGACATGACAAAACAGTTCAAAACCCAAAGTTATGTAGTGAACTATCAAAGAAGACAAAGAAAACATGCAAATATTCACATCTGTGAAGCCAGAGCAAGTTAACTTTTTTCTTAAAGAATTATTTAAATCATTAATGATGATCAAAATTGTTGCTGACTTCATGTTACAATCTTTCTAGTTGCTGTAGCTGACTTATTTTTAGATTCTTTATTGTTAAGAAATACTTTTTTCTGCTTGAATACAAATTCAAAACAGTGTAGTCTCCACGGACACACTGTGTCCCTGGAAATAAACTAAAAGGTCAGGACATTGAACAGGTAAAGAGCTGCTGCACCAAGAAATGCAAATTAACGTCTCTAGCATTTTATAGATGGTTGCCAGGCTCCTCTGTCTTTGTCGCATTTCTAATTCTGTGTTTTTACATTCCAGATAAGAATTGCCAAGGGATTTCACAAACGCCCTGGAAAGGTAGGCACAGCTTTGCCCACAAACTGTAGAATAGAAACAAGATGGAGAGAGGAATCTGAACAGGCAACTCTCTGTTCTTTGAAAACATCTGCTTTTCATATGGGGTAAACAAAGCATTTAAAAAAAAAAAAAACAGTCTAGTGCAAAAGCTCAGCTGGATGTGATTACAATCATGGAATTCAGTGCTGCCAACGGAGTGCAAAACTTGCGGTTGTTCATTATTGAACTTCAGTAGTAGTTGTTGCAAGAAAGAGAGATATTCCCCTGCTGCTCTAGATTTTCAGTTTCTTGCCTACACATTGTTTTACTGCAGTCTACCTGCAGCTTTAGCTGTGCTGGGGATCCACTGTCATGACTGTTATTGAGAAACAAACAAAGAAAACGTTGCATGAAAAAATTTTGGATTTTAGAGTAGATATGATGAGGGCTTTTAGAATAAAACCAAGATAGTTTTACAGACTAGAGAGTCTCCAGAACAGCCAGTTTTGTATTATTCACAAACTTCAATTTTCCGTTGAACTATAAACAAAAATTTTAACTTTTATGTTAAGTGATGCATTACATTAACAGCAGGCCCTGGTGGTTCGGGGAGTTGTGTGCCTGTGTACATGCTTTTTGGTGTAAAACAACATAAATATGCTTTTACTGTAAGCACAAAAAAAATATGAAGGAAGTGCTGTGCCATTATGATATGCCTTCTCAGCACTCTGAATCATGATTTAATGTGATGCAGTAGAAATGCATTTCGCTATTGATTATTTCTCTTCATGTCTTGACACAGATGGTGTTGTTTGAGAAAGCTCAGTTCAGTGGCCAGCCGTATGAGATTTACAGGGATGTAGCAGATGCTACTTCTCTGCAGTTCTCGCCTCTCATATCTGTGAAGGTCGTTAGGGGATGGTAAGTAGCAATACTGGAACTTTCAGATGATGGAAACAAAATGTGTACTGAAGTGTAGTTCTACTTAATGTCAAGTGGTTTTCGGATGCCGCTGTCAAGGATCCTAGATGTGTCTCAGGATTAATTTAATCATAAATCAGCATTGAGAGTTCTGCAATTATATACCCACTCTCCCACTTTTAAACTAACAAAGTTTCTGTTTACATTCAGTGCGCCTCAAGATAACAAATTATGTGTATCCTTGAGGCCTGGCAAAAAGCGTTGAATGCATTTCCTACCAGGCAACCACCAGAAACTTAACATAATCCCTGAAGAACCATATATTGACTTTTTGACACATTTTGTGCATGAATCAAACAAACAAGATATAATATGTTAATTAGTGCACTTTAGAGGGGCTGGTAGGCAGGTTTTGTTACCTTTGTTACCTCTGCTATAGCTTCAGATATGAGTTGGTATTGATCTTCTCTTCTATCTTGTTACAAGAAAGCAAATTAGTATTTCCTAAAATTAAGTATTTATTTTAAAACACACTTTTCACACCACATACGTTTATCCTGGTTGTTCCTATCTTTTCCCAACATATAATTTTCTGTTTCTGCCATTGTGAGTACCTATTCTTCTTTTCACTACAGTTGGTTACTCTATGAGAAGCCTGACTTCCAGGGACGCTCCATCGCCTTGGAGGAGGGGGCCTCTGAATTGACAAATGTGTGGTCAGAGCCTGGGCTGGAAACAGACCCACACAACAACCCACCCATGGAGATTGGCTCTATTCGGCTTGCTGTCAGGGTGAGTGCACTGGATAAATACTTCCAACTCATTTGGCCTTCAGGATTTGACATGTGATATGTGAAATTGCTTTACTGATACTCAGTCCCGACTCCTTAAGAATAGAATTTGAAATAGACTCTGCTTTGTTCATATCTTACTTTGTTACATTGCAACAGAATGATTTAAGGACCAGTATGGGCCACTGCTGATAATTGCTGTCTTTGTTTCCCCCTCTCTGTAGGATTACAGCATCCCCCATATTGATCTGTTTACTGAACCGGAGGGCCTCGGAAGAGTAACAGCTTACCACGATGACACCATAGAGACGGGCTCATTTGGCATCCCACTGAGCACTGCATCCATCCAAGTGCACTCTGGGGTGTAAGTATGGCTGTCCCAGCAAACACTGATCATTCAGATCTTTGCGATTGACCTCTGGAAAAGCGTACGTGACAGTACTGGCTGACAAAATCAAATCATTAGGAAGACACATAGTCTGCTTATTGTGACTGATCAGAGTGGTGGAAAGGTAGTTATCTGGAGATTGGATTTTATTTGAAACGCAATGCATTTAAGCGCTAAAGAACAAAGACGTGGTGTTGCCATGGGTAATTGAGTGCAGTGGCAGGAGGTAGGGTGTGGACCCAAACGCAGACACTAACAGGAGGATTCAGTTCAACAGAAAATATTTATTTAAACAAAACTTAACTGCACATGCTACACGGAGCTAAGAGCAAATGTCTAAACAAAGGTAATCCAGAAGAAGGTAAATCCAACACAAAGACAGAGTAATCCAAAACAGGGGAACAAACCAGAAATCCAAGGACCAGAGCACAAGGCAGAACACTCAACATAGACGCAAGGACGTAAGAAAGACTGAAGACAACTGAGGACAATATATAGGCCCAATCCCAATATCCCCCCTAACCCCTAAGCCCTGAATCCTCACAGACTTTACTGACGTCGCTGGGAAAGTGATTGAGTTTAAGAGGCTACAAGGGCTCAAAATGCTATAAACCGGAACGGGACAGCACTTTATCACGTTACCTTGACGATGCTGAAACACGTTGCATACTTTTTATTTTATGTTTTTGCCTTATTTTTAAGTCCTGCAGGCTCTTGCCCTACAGAGTGGAGGAGAGGTAGCCTAAATGTCAATATATATTTGTAATTAATCAATACACTATCATTGGTCAAATAGCATCATTAAGCAAAAACTAAAATAAATAGTTGAATAATCTAAGAGTGTAATAAGGTGATTGCATTCCTCTAACTTCATGTGTTCTATACACCATCTTAAGTTAAGAAATCTTTCAACAATATTAACATCAGTGTAGGTGTCAATTCTTGTTTGTTTACTGTTTTCTTCTTCTCTTATAACGCGGATTTGCCGTGATACTTCTCTCGCTTCCGGGCTTCCCCTGGTAACCCCCGTGTTTCACTTCATACTGCTATGAACTGTGGGCAATTCCCTCAGCCAAAGTCTGCAGAGATGTGGACTTACGAAAAGGGTCTATAAAGGGCTCAAAATGTCCGCGAGAGAGCCCTCGCGCACTTGACGATTTGACAGTGGGACAGCCCTGAGCCCTCACGGACTTCCTGGGAACGCGCCTCAAAGTCTGTAAGTCTGTGAGGGTGGACATTGGGATTAGGCCATACACTGGTCAACGAGCAGGGAGGGAAGCACAGCTGAAATACATCAGGTAAATCAACCATAGAACAAAGTTAGACAAGGACACCAGGTACAGAAGATTACCAAAATAAAACAGGAAGTAAAGTTCACAGGAACACACAAGGACAGATCTACCAAAGTAAAACACAAAACATGGAAAGACAGCACAATCAGGGCACGGACAGAGACAGGACCAAACAGGAGACAAGACTACACTAAAACATGGAGATATAAGACTAAAGGACTAAGACACAGACCATAATCATAGAAAACAGAAGTACACAGATCAGGAAAACACAAAAGCACAGGACTAAGGAAATAATGGCAAAAACCAGAAACCCACAGGGAAAAAATACAACTCACAACAGGTGTCATTGCTTCGTAGCACCAAAGCATGAAGTGCAGGTAACGAGACAGTCCCTGTTTTCTGCAATTATAGTTTTATTGCTAATCACTGGCAGACCCACCAGAAGAGTGAACTTTGGAAATCTTGCCTGCTGTGCTCAATGTAGAGCTGTCTTTTTAATGGGATGTCTTCAGTGCCTTTGACAAATAGCTGAGAGATAATAAGCATTACGACGTTCCTCAGTGTTTATCTTTGTCTTTGGTTTGAGAGTCACCAGTTTGCCCTGAACAGGAATGCCTGTCCTGCTGCTGCATGTTGGAAAAGAGAAAGTGGGTGTGGGGCCACTTAGAGAGCGGAGTGGAGACGAGATGAGAGTCAGAAACAGATGAAGGTGTGGAGGGAATTTGCTAATGAGGAGAATGTTTTTCGATGATAGAGGTGTAAGTATTCTGGACATTTTGTGCCCTGCCCCGAGGAAGTTCATGACAGCAGGTCTTTGTCCCACAACTATATTTGTTTTACTTTGGCACCTTAGGCAGAAGTCTAACATTTTAGAGATTATTTCAGCATTTTAGATTAGATTAGATTAGATTAGATTCAACTTTATTGTCATTATGCAGAGTAGAACCAAACCAGAAGTGCAGAAATATAGTGTTTTATACAGATAAGTGCAGTTATGCTATATCTAACAATATGTATAGTACAATATGTACATTTCTCAACATCTTGACAAAACGAAATGCTTTCAGAAGCCAGCTCATGTTTGCTCAGTTACAAATACTTCTGATTCCGCAGCTCCTCCCATGGTGTTTGCTCTGTGACAAGTGGAGCAACTGTTCAGCAGATGTAGTGTGTGACATGAACCTAGCTCAGTAGAATTCGTTGACCAAACTGACTCATTGGCTGCTGTTATTATATCTGGCAGGCGCCTAGAGCGGGTTTGTGTGTTGGTGTATCTGTCTGCAACTGATCTTACATTATACTGGACCTGTCAGCCTAATATTTTTGTGCACATTTATGACTGTATGCTCAAGGACCACTCATGGATTCACATTTCTTGAAAAAAAACTATTTTATTATCTGATCGTAAAGCTTAGACTTTTGTATTTTGCAGCAGTATTTGCCATTTTGGGATATGCATTACGACATAGCAAAAGGCATTTTGAGGAATAGGCTAGGCTAAAAACACAGCGCATCTTAGTCTGTTGCAGGCCACATTTTGGCCTTTGTCCAAGCTCAAAAACTGACATTCATAGAAAAGTTTGGTCGCAACTTGAACCGGAGCATCTGCAGATTAATTCCATACCCAATATGTTATGTTGATGATTGGTGATGATCCACTAGCATGATACGAGATAAATAAATCCCTGTTTTTGTCATCTTAACTGTAAGAAAGCCGAGTGGGACAATTGAGTGAGATTCAACTCTTTTTTGGGAGGGGAGGGAGGTAGGAAGGGGATTTATTTTGGGTGGTGTTTTACAACAAAATGTATAATGTATAAATGCAGATGTTTATTGTTTCCTTATTAAGTTTATACAGTTAGGCGAACCCAGGACTCTTGGTTACAATATCATAACACTATTCTATGCATCGTAAAGGAAACTTAGACTATACTAGACAAAAAAAGTTCTCCCCTTCATTTCACTACTCTCATGTATACACGCTGGACACAGCCTGCCCTGCACTCCCTGTTCTCCACCCACATGCCCCCAGAAGTGGAGATCTGCACATGGGCAGTCTTCTAGTTATGGTATATATCTTTCAGCACCATAAGTTTGACATCAGTTCTCATTATCACTTCCTCAGCACTGACTGAGTGAGCTGGGTCTGTTTTTACTGCCAGAGGCTCACATGTGGTGATTGGTATGAGGACTTGCGTTGCGCTTTACAGCGACTTAAAATGCCAGAGGTAGGCGCACAGTTCCAACAATGGCTTCCCACGCTGAAAATTAATTGTAACAGAAAATGCTTTGAACTGAAGCATGCCATACCTAAGACATTTGATTCTAAAACTCTTTTTTTCTCAGCTCTAGTTTCATGACTCATGTCGGAGGTTGACGATACCCAATTAAAACAATGCCCTGGCCCTGACCTAACAACACTGTACTGAGGAAATCAGTTCTGTAGCTGCTGATTTCTTTGTTCTTTTTTATGACAATGATGCCATACCACTGTTTTATACAAGCAACTAGCCATGCAAGGACATTACTCACAGTTATTTAAAAACTGCCAAGAGGCATATTTAGGCGTAATGCGGAGGGACCTTTTGGCTTAATGCTTAATTAATATGCAATGTGGGTGTTTCTCCTCCTTTCAGGTGGCTGGTGTTCAGTGACCCGGGTTTCCAGGGCATGCTAGCTGTACTGGAGACAGGAGTGTACCCTATTCCAGAGACCTGGGGCTTCCCGTCACCCTTTGTTGGATCTCTTAGACCACTTAAAATGGTGCGTATTTCTGTAAAACATCAAATGTACACTGCAGAGACAGTTTCCTTTATGTGAACATTCTCTGTCTGGCATTCTATACAAGGGCAGTCAATGTGAAAATTAGCAGTAATAGTTTCCTGCATGGACAGACATTCAGGTCAGCATGTTCTGTGTATTCAATTAACTTGCTTTTCTGCCTGTCACAGAATTGCCAATATTTTAGAGAAAATAGAAATATTTGTGTAATTGCTGACTGTCTCGCTTTTTACAGCGTACATCTAATTAGAGATGAAAATGGTTGTTGATAACGATGTCTCTGTTCCAGGGTGGTTTCAAAGTGGAGAATCCCAGTGAAGTCAAGGTAGGATTGACACACCATTCTATGATTTTATTTTTCTTCACTTGTACATGTTGTATGCACTTATGTAAGTATAAGCAATGCAAATTTAAATCAGAAAATTAAAAAGTAACCAAATAATGAACAGTGATTATTGTCTTAAGGGAAAACGTGTTATAGAAGGCCTACTGGAATTGTGTGTTTAGTGTGCATAGGTTGGAAAGATAATATCAAAAAGAATCAGTATTTATTTGCTTTATAATTAAAGACAAATTATTAACTTTATTTTTGGTCTTGGTTTCATGAAAGTATATTATTTTACTGCAGTTAGTGTAACAACAGTGTTTGGCAGTGGGCATATTCAGACCTTAAAATGAAAGTGCCTTTTTAGACTCAACTTATTGTCATTCAACAATTGTACATACATTCAAAATATTGTGCCACAGACATACAGAGGAATCCAAGGTTGTCCATCTGTGTGTTTTTTCACTTCACCATTTGCAGCTGTGCTGAAGAGCAAGATATTCTTCAAAAAATAAGACTCAAACGCACTGTATATGTTTGATTTAATTTGGAAAGTAGTGTTGTCTTTCTATGAATAAAAGAACAAAAATACAATGAACAAATACCAAAATACACAAGGTACGAGACTCAACTAATGTGAATGATGAGTCAAGTTGACTGTAAGCCCTGTCCTTTCTCTATTACAGGCTGTGGTGTATGAGAAGCCTGGCTTTGAGGGCTCCTGTTTGGAAATTGACAGTGAGGTTTTCAGCTTTTGTGAAAGTGGAGAAGGCATTGCTGCAGACAAAGCCAATCTTGACTGTAAGAAACTGAAGTCTGTGGGCTCTATAAAGATCATCGGAGGATTGTAAGTCTTTATTCTATTCTGCTGTAGATGTAGTGCATTGTAATTCTCTGTGCTTGTACATGATCAAGTTAGGTGGTAATTCTGGCTTGGAGCAGAGTTTATTCTGGATTATCTTTGCTGCCAAATGGGGATTTTGAGGTTATGTAATACAGTTTTGATTTTAAAATACAGCTCTAACCAGCAACATTGCTGCGCTTCTTTCCTTACAGCTGGGTGGGCTACAGCCAGCCTGGGTTCGAGGGCCAGCAGCACATCCTGGAGGAAGGAGAATACCTAGACTGCAGCGACTGGGGAGGCTCAGAGCAGCTCCTTTCATTGCACCCAATACTGAGCGTGAGTACCATACTGGGTTAACTCACTAAACACCTTTGTATGACCACTATTAGCTTATAATACACCAGCATGTGACGAAAAGTAACCATGGGTTTGTGAAGATCAGAAGTAATCTTGTGGGAAAAAATGGTTCATGCTCCTGATATATTATTTGTTCATGATCATAATCTCTTCATATGTTCAACTTGACTTGTTTCGTGATTAATTTCACCGGTATTGTTAATAGTTGGAAAAAATTAAAGTGGTACCCAGCTGGAGACCTGGCATCATATTTTTCTGCTTCCGAAGGGGGTGAAATGTAGCTTAGTATGATGCCTGTCAGATTTTCACCACGTTTTTTTTTTCTCCTGCTACAGGATTTCATATCCCCCCACCTCAAAATGTTCAGTGACAGAGATTTCAGTGAGCTGGGAGTCAACATTGACCTCACGGTGCCTATTATCAACATGGACGACACAGGCTACAGCATGAAGACGGAGTCTATTGATGTCATTGGTGGCGTGTAAGTGACAAGTCGACGGTTGGTTGTATCGTTCATGTGACTATTATTATTTATCCCGCTAAAGTCAATTGGATCAAATCTGTCTCTGTTTATCGGAATACCTCAGCTGTCTTTCCAGTACAAGACTTAAGGTGTGTTTCTTATGAAGTACGCTTGATTCTCTACCTGTCCAGCTACAACTTACAGATGTCAACTTGCATGCTTTAAAATGCATTCCTACTCTTCAAACGGATAATTACTTTAGGCTACAGTGCCAGTGAAGGCAGCACAGATGCGTAGCGGTAAGGCTGCCGCACCCATGCTGACAGGTCGAAACAGATAACCTAGTTCACTAATGTTTAGTCTGCCACACCTCACTTCCCCTCAATGTAAGTTGGTCGTGGAGCATGCTGTCTCACACCCTTTTTGCAGTGGGAATAAATGTGAAATGAGTGCAGGGTGTGGAGAAGGAGCTCCGAGACGCCTAAACACTGTTAACAAAGAATGTCATTTATATTTGGATGGTATTTCCTTGTTAAGTGTTTTGTCTCATTATCTTTATTTTTACAGACTGTACAAAACATAGAAGATCCAAGTAATATGTGTTCCCTAGTTGTGTCTGTTTCCATGTCTGTATGATATGATGAGCTGAAAAAATAATGTAGAAGTAAACAAAGAGAAGCAAATCAGAAAAACAAGAATTACTATTCAAATCAGAATAATATAATGCAGAGCAGGCTGGTTGTTGCTACCCAAGGGAGATACTAACAAAATGATGAATAATGAGGAGTGGAACATTTCGTCCTCCTTCAGGAGGCTGGACTCTCTCACAGCATTGGAGGGTTATTCTTGCTGTGCTGCTAGCCTGTTATTAGATTGCAAAACCTCGCCCATGTCATGCTACCGTCCCTTCTCTGCCTCTGATGGGCTCAGTGTTTCGGTTTAGCGTTGCTGAGAAAGACATGTTTGTAGTCCAGCAGGTTAGGACACACGCAGGGCCACAAATGCAAACACAGCCCCTCTCTGTCTGAGGAATAGTAATGCCCAAGTTGCCCACTACAACGCACATTCACATGCAACATTTGTCAGCACATAACTGCCGAGATGCTATCATGTGGGAGGCTATTATCAACTTGGACTCTGACCAAAAATTGTTGACATACTTGATAAATGAACAAAGCTGTGCACACTGTGGTTTTCTTTGGAAGCAAGCATGGATGCATCAAAGGCAGTGTTTCTTGATAATTTAAGATGAAATGAAAATGGAGAAAACATAACTCTGAAATGTCAGTGCAAACTTAATGTGATTATGCTCTTCTTCTGACTGTTTGTTTTCTCTCTCAGCTGGGTTGTGTTTGAGGAGCCGGGCTTTTGTGGTGAGCCATACATCCTGGAGAAAGGCCTGTATGGATGCCCAGAGGACTGGGGGGCGCTACTGCCCAGAGTTGCCTCAGCAATGCCTGTCGTGCTGGTAAGAGCAGTGACTCAGACTAATCCAATCCAATCCACTTTATTTATATAGCACAATTTAAAAAACAACAAGGTTACCAAAGTGCTTTACAGAGATAAAATAAAATATGTTAATGATAATAAATACAAAACAAAGACTAAATGAAATGAAATCTTGTTGTTTTCACCTTGGAGAAAAAAATGCAGAGTTATTACACAGAGTCTCCTGTAACTGTGACATTTCATGCTCAATCACTGCAGCAGCCAGTGTGGTTGCTTGAGCTACACAGTTAGTGTCAGATAATCACGCTGCTTGTAATTTTAGCATTGCTTGCTGTATTCTCACTTCCCCTGTTAGTCCCAGTATGGCCAACTAAGTGCTTTCGTTGCATGTGACCAGTCACAACACTCGTGCTTGTGACTAAACCAAAATTTGAGATGGAGAGCAGGACTCTCTTGGGGGGCAGCCTAACCATTATAAAGTAGATTATCTTTGGGAGCATGGCACAGGCAACGCAAGAGTAAACTGATCTGTGCAGAGGGAAATACTTGTTATAAGACTGAAAGTGAAAACATCTGAGCAAGTTATCATGAAGGTACTTCAATTTCAAACAGAAGATAACAAACAGACACAGGTTTCATGCAGAGTCTGCTGTAGACTGTGTGTGTGTTGCAGCTACACCCAGAAGTCGTTTGACAAACCTTTGCCTCTGGCAAAGGCAAAATGCGGTAAAATAATATACCTTCATGAAACCAAGACCAATCATACAATTAATAATTTGGCTTCAATTATAAAGTAAAAATACTGATTCTTTTTTATGTTATCTTTCCCACCTATGCACATTAATCACTGCTAGGGAGTTTATATATAACATTGAAATATGCAAATAAATCCGTTTCTTATAACTGTTTCTTGCGGTTCAGTGCATGTAAATGAGTCTCATTGAGCTGTTGTTTCCTTTCAGGATGATTTTGAGAATGCAGCCAAGTTTAAGGTAGGCGATTGAAACTGGTGAAAGAACACATCTAATCTTGCTTAGACTGTGTCCCTCTTATCTGATGTAGTGTGTGAACGGCTGAGAATGGATGACTCAGGCTTGTTCTCTTGCTGTTTGTGCCTCAGGTGCAGCTTTTTTCTGATCCAGCTTTTCAAGGCTCTGTCCTGACTCTGGGGGACAGTGTGGCCTCCCTACAGGACGGCTTCTCGGTGGCCTCCTGCAAGGTTCTGGCTGGCAGGTGAGTAATACTGTGGCACTATGGGCAAAATATCACACACTGTGGTTATTGTGCTATAAGTGGAACCATAGGTATTTGAAACACTTCACACCATCCTTCAAAATCAGATTTTAGGAATAGGCCCTTTTGAATTTCCCAAAGGTGATCTGATACAGTTGTAGCTGCATATTGCTCATATTGCAGAAGTATCTCTGGGACTCAGGATCTGCTACAGGCTGTCACTGCTCCACTTAATAAAAAATGTCCTGTGCAGCTTGTGATATACTGTGCATCTGACATTTTTTATGAAGCAGTAAAAATATTAACAGGCATACTGTGTTCACAACTAAACAATTAATATTTGCACTGTGTGCAAGCATGTAATTTAATGTACATATTAAAAGTGGAAACCTACATTATGCATTACATTTGGCTTTTATCCAAGGCCACTTACAATTGCTAAGTGTGTCAGAGGTCGCACGCCTCAGAAGTAACTAGGGGTTAAGTGTCTTGCTCAGGGAACATTGGTGGATGTGTCACAGTGGGAATTGAACCCACTGCACCATCACCACCAAATGATGATCATCTTTCTTTATCAATCCAGAATCTCATCTTGCCCTCCTCCTGTGTGTGTGTGTGTGTGTGTGTTACTGTGTTTGTATATCTGTGCATGTGAATTTATGCAAATGACTTTCAGCTGGGTGGCATTTGAGGGCCAGGACTTCGCTGGCAGGATGTATGTGTTAGAAGTGGGGAGCTACCCAGACCTGAGAGCAATGGGCTGTTTCCACACGAGCTCCTCCATCCTGTCGCTACAGACTGTTGGCTTTGTAAGTGTTTTTCTGTTATTTTTAATTCAATCATCCCTTGAAACTAAAACTAAAATTTTTAGTCATTGGACCCTTTGGACAAAAGTTTTCATGGATTTATTCATTCATACCTTTGGACTGTTTCAAAGGTATGAAAACACAATATATTCGAAGCTGCTACAATCAATATTCTTATATTAAAAGAGTACTCCACCGATTTAACATTGCCCTCCTACAACTTGGCCAGACAGTCAAAAACGATGCAGCAAAACCAGAGATATTATCTTTTTTAATCTGCACATTCTTCTTCCTGTCAAAATCTGATTACTACATTACCCAAAATGCAACATGACCGCACACAGCTGGAGATTCGGATGTATTATGTTAATAATTTTGAAAACAGACTTTTAAAGAATGAATAAGAGTGATTTTATTTGTTTACTTCAAAAGATATTGTGGCCAAAGATGTATACGTGTCACGCATTTTATATGCATGCTGCCCCCTCTACCCTTCGCTGCTTAAAGTCTTTGTATTACAGTTGTCTGCATTTTATCATCATTACTGTGTCCTTTGCAATCTGGTCTCCCGGTCTTCATTAAGCCTAAGGAGACAGCAGCATTGGTATATTATTATATAAAAAGCCATAATGGGTAAAATTTCTTCATACCTGTGTAATCTCCTGTCATTCACAAACAGCTATTATAATTTCCAATCCACTAGAACGCTGCTCTACCAGGTATTCAGGATTTGTTCAGAACCTTGTAAGGCAGCTTTTTCCTATTTTGTGCCCTGGTTATGGAAAAACCTTCAGAACCCATTAAAGCTTAATGATGTCTCCCCGGCTCTGATAAAAAACTGTGTAACTGAAGAGTGCAATTTCAATTTTAAACTGGACTTGGTATTATATCCATTGTCCTTTGTTTGTGTCAATGTGTTCCAATCTATAATCTTTGTATCCTGATAATGGTGTGCCATCTTGGCCAGGTCTCCAGATGGCCTGGCCAGATTTTATTCTCAAGGGGCTTCCTGGTTAAATAAAGATTAAATAAAAAAATGAATACGGACAAACAACATTCAACAGAAAGAAAGAAACATACCAAACTGAATATTTTCACAGTTCCGTTTAACAATCTTTGTCCTCCACATAAAAACTACCACGCAGTATTAAATGAGTCCTTATTGCTGACTTACAACATGAGCATAGATTTAGAAAACAACCCATCTGACATGGTTAACAGAGGGTAAATATACCTTGGAGCACAAAGGTGTGAGTTTGGTCTGTTTCCAGGGTAACCCCAAAATAACCTTAATTTTTACCTGAAGCTCTCCGCTCACTCCATTCCTTCATGTACTGTCTCCACTGTCTTTCTCTCTCGCTCGGCAGGAGTTCTCACTGCCATCCATCACTCTTTTTGAGCGGTGTGGTCTGCGGGGAAAGAGGGTGATTCTGACAGATGGATCAGTGAACCTTCGGCTGGCTGGAGGCTGTAGCAGAGTCCAGTCTGTGCTAGTGGAAGGAGGCATGTGAGTACATTACAAATGCCGTGTGGTAACCCGCTCTGCAGGAATGCAAAACAGCTACTCATCCGTCTCCAAGTTCTCCTCTTGGTGTGAGTTTACAGGTTCAAGCATAACAGCCTGTGTGTGTTTTTCTACTGCAGAGTGACGGATGCCAGGAACACGTGAAACAGAATGTGTGTTTTTTTACACACGCGTCCTTTGAGTGACGCCTGTTGGTTCTCAGCAAATCCTTATTGTATTTTAATCTGTTTTGAATCTCTTTCAAAATTCAAATAGTTATCAACTGCCAAGTTGACGTGTCAAATATTCTTTTAAGCTTTCTGGCTCCCAGTGCATAATCCATTTGTTTGTGGCAAACCACACCCATGTAGTGTGTCACTACTGTAACTCACAGAAGCAACAGACAAAGCGAGGTACTTAAACTTAAAAATTAAGGATTGAGACATAATAAAGGAAGCAAAGTCAAGGTTGTGTGTAATCTTTACATTTGTAAGAACAATATTTCTGTTGTAGTGAAAATGGCTTCTTGGGAGTTATTTTTGATCACGTAGGTAGAACATTAGGCCTGTAAGCTCAGACATGATGTTTCATAGAATAAAATTAAGCAGAGTTCAGGGTCGTGACATTTTATAAGACAGTATGACAGTGCTGAAAGGTGGAAACCTGCTGCTGATGTGCGAGATTCAGACTGTAGGTGTGAGCCAAGGCTGAGGAAATAAAGGGCTCACAGTGAGCCAGAGCTGCCTCTGGAGTGGCACATTCCTACAGGGGGACACACGGGCAATCGGTCAAAGCCACAGAAACCCAAGTAAAAAGCAACATTTAGTGTCACAGCCAAATTGGAAGCTCAGCACATTTTAGAAGATTATCTCTGGCACAGTGCTGCACGGAAGAAAGGACTGAAAAATACACCTGCAAGTCAAAAGAAAACTTTGTTCCTACCAGCATCACAAGTTAGATAGCATGGGTTTGAGATTTAGACTCAAGTTTTTATTTGACCTTTAATTAACCAGGATGTCCTCTTTGGTTGAAATCTACTTCCCAAAATTAATTTGTAATGTTACAGGAACCAACCTCCACAGAAGGAAAACGAGTAATGAAAGAATGAGAAATATGACGGGCTAACTTTCAACTGCACATCAATGCAGACAGTTAAAACAAAGAAATAATACAGGAGCACAAAAATTGATTTGTGAACAGCCCAACTCTTTATAGCAAACCCTGTTGTAAGCATGATAGGACTGATAGTGATTCACTCAGGCCAGTCAAAGTGCTAAAAGAGAAAAGCTGAGAAGGAAGAGGTGTTGGTTTCATGGTAGCCGTTGAAATATTGAGTTTTTGTCTTTTCTTTGTTACCAGATGGGTATTATATGAGAGAATCAACTATCGAGGTGCTCAGATTTTGCTGAAACCTGGTGAAGTGCCCGACTGGCACAAGTTTAGCAGCTGGCAGAAAATCGGATCCCTCCGCCCTCTTATACAGGTACATCCTGAAGCTCCACTATAGGCACAGAGCTTTCCATTTTATGCATATTTTATACCTTGATCTGCTCAGTTCTAACATTTAATAGCTGCTCATTAAATACAGCAAGCAAAAAAGAACATACACATGCCATAACATTCACAAACAGTATTCATTAAAAGAAAAGCAGCTGTCATTGGCTTGATATGACGAAAAGCGTCAACAGCCTACTAATTGCTGCTAATTTTGTCTCTGTTATAGTAGACCTTTACAGCAGCTAATATTAATTAGTAATAATTATTGAGGCATAATGAAAGTGTATTGTACAGTAGAGACTTCTGTGATCTTCAAGCTTTGATGCGAAAATCTGTCCTTGATCTAATCTAACCTTGATGGCATCACAGAGCTATCTATAATTACCGACTTTTACTTTACTCAACTTCGAGTCTCATATTCATATCTGATAGATTAATTGCTGTCAGATTGGTTTGTGAGAAGCTGAATATAGCTGCCTTCAAAGCTTGGTTTTAATTTTGTAAAGCTTAAACTTTGTTGAGAAAATGGCAGACATACTTTGTATGTTAAAGGTCCAGTGTGAAATATTTAGGAGGATCTATTGACAAATATGCAATATAATAAACATAACTATGTTTTCAGTGGGGTATAAAGACCTTACATAATGAAGCGTTATGTTTTTATTACCTTAGAATGAGCCATTTATTTCTACATATACCCCTTTATCATGGAGGTCACCATGTTGCACCGCCATGTTTCTACAGTAGCCTAAACTGACAAACTGCTCTACAAAGAGTCATTACGTTGCAAAGTAGTAATAGTAGTAGTCGTCTGGTTTGTTAGAAGTAAGAAGAGAAGTGCAATTTGAACAAATGGAGGACACTCTTGATTATTTAGCACAAGAGCAGACAGAGCGTGTTAGCCACCATAGCTCCCCCTATGCACTTGCAAAGGGAGGGGTGAGTAGTGACAAAGCTATTTGTTGCAATTCTCACCTCACCACTAGATGCCACTAAAACTTACACACTGAACCTTTAACATATTGTTATTAGTATTATTATTATTCTCAGAGTAGAAGTAATGACCCTATGCATTTGGTCATGTGTGTTCTCTGAGTAGAAGCAAGCGCACTTCCGTTTAAGGAACAGACAGACGGGACTCATGATGTCAGTGACCGGCGATTTGGATGACATCAAACTGCTGCGGATCCAAGAAACTGAGGAGACTGATGGATTAGAGCAGATCTGGTTCTACCAGAATGGACTTCTCCACTGCAAGGTACCTGCAAAATACCATCATTATACTACTACAAAGTTCCACATGTCAAAAGTGCTGTCAATAAGTAGTGAGCGAGCTTTAATAAAAACAGGTGTCTAATGTGTAAGGAGATCAGCAGGAACCAGCAGGTGCTACAGTCCAGACCATTTAAATCATGTCAATAAATCTAATCAGTCAAGACCATGTCCAAAGCAGGGCAAGCAAAGTACAAGACTAAGGCGGAAGCTGAATTTTGGTACTACAACATTACCTCAGTCAATCTTCTGTTGCTGAGGTCCAAATAAAAGGATACATGCGAACTATAACATTTAAACAACAATGTGCTTAAATGTTAAAACACTGGCCTATCTAACTCACATAAAATATCTAAATGTCACTGAGGAAATTATCAGCTCCTCTCCCTGCATTTCCAGCTGCTGGAGGAGTGCTGCCTGACTCCCACAGGTAGTGTGACGATTGCAGGAAGCCGTGTGGGTCTCACCCCAGAGCCAAACAACCAAGTCCACCTCTGGAGCATCACCCCTGAGGGATTTATCAGCTACACCGCCTCCAATCTGGTCCTGGATGTCAAAGGTGAGCATCCATATGTGGCATGACATGTATCTTTAAAGAAAACTATTCCTCTTCATGGTATTAATAATGAGGTTTACACAAGACCTTGGATAGGTAGTACCATTAGCACCAGCTGGGATGAGTTTACCATCAAATTCAAATGTCAGAACTTTTTCATGATCACAGTGAAGTATTTATATAATACTTTGGTGTCAGTCAAACTACCATACACTTTACATTTAAGTTTCATAATTAAATCTCATCATACTTGTCTTGTCCCAACTACCTGTTAACACAAGGACAATGCATTCATTTTCCTCAGTGACATTACACTATGACTGTTACTTAGGATGCAACTTTTGACTTAATAAGTTCTGTTGAGACCAAGCCAGCCAACTCACTGGGTATTTATGTCTGGGGACTTTGTTTACATCACTGTCAATTACTGACACCTTGTGGACTAAATAATGATGGTGTAACAAACCATCATTCACTGCACTAAGGCGCTGGATGATTAAATTTTATATGTGGAACATGAACTCATTCCAGACGCAGTAAATAAGAGACTCGCTTAATAAATAACACTCGACTTCCGAGAATAATAATTTAAAAAATAATTAACGAGGAAACATTTCTGTTTCAGGGGGCCATCACTACGACAAAAATCAACTGATTCTAAACACCGTTGATTCAAATAAACTCCAACAAAGGTGGAATGTGGAAATTATATGAAAACATATTGCCTGCTGGACTGGATTCCGAATATTATCAGATCCACAGCTCTACTAGAGTCTTATACGCAGCTGTTCAAAGATGTGGTATGTCATTGGAGATGCTCAACCTTTGCTGCAGGATAGCTAAAATATTTCCAATGAGGAGGTCAACATGGAGAGCTATGGATAAATCCGTAAGAATGTATTACTACTCACTGAACATATAAATAGTGAAGTCTGAAAGGTAATATATCCTAAGGCTTATTTTTTTGTCTTTTTATTGGATAAATCTGTTTGCCTGATGTTAATTAACTTAAACAGCTTTAATACTTTTTCATATATTTTTATGCAATGTCATGTTACTTTCCGGCTGCATGCAACAAGAAATACTGTTTCTCTCACAATTTGTCCTTTTCTCTTTGTTTAATTAAAACTATACAAACACACAACTCTTTTGTTCACAGAATAAATGTATTTTTGTCAATAAATGTCTTAAATACATTGAGCTGCACTCAGTTTACAACGATGTAGTCTAATTGCACATTTATTTCATTATTTGGTTTCCCCCAGATGTTGAATGGTTAACTTTTGTTCAGCACAATTAATGTATGCTGCATTAATGAGATTTAACATGACAGTGGGAAAGTCCCGTGCTTACATACTCAACATTGAGAAGTAGCTACCCGTCTTAACATGCTGCTTCTGCTTCACCTGGTACTGGAGTGCTGACTACAATTATTACAGACATTTTTAACTCTTCGTTGGATAGATTGCATCAGAAAGCTACCACAAGCTGATCTGTAATTACCAGCTGGATGTTGACCTGAAGGGTATATATTAGTATGCACTTGATAATTATAGTAACTACACCATGACATGAACGCAGCATAATAACACGAGCATCTTGTGCAAACGTCATGACTGTACAGGAGGATGTAAGCTTTAAAGTATCTTTGGCACGCTCAGGTTACAAGCTCAGGTCGCGCTTCTTCTTGCTCTGATCGCTTTGAAAAATACTGTCTGCTGCAGTCAAGAGCAGCCTTGTAAAGGTCTCTTGGCACTCTGCTGACGGTCTCTAGTTTTGCTTGGCCACCTCTTGCTCTGACTCTGCAGTCTCTGTGCGACTGTTCTGCACCAACTCTTCGGCCTGTTTGTCATCCTCTTCAGCCACCCTGACTACGGTCTTCCCTCTGGCATGGCCCTCCTCCAACTTCTGAAAAGCCTGGGGCACCTGGGTAAATGGAAACTGGGCCTCCACCACTGGCAGTATCTGTGATGGAGCAGCAGAAAAATATCATGAATATGAGGCCTATCAGGATGTAAATCAGGAAACAATGAAGAGATAAGATTTAAACTTTCAGCATATCAGACGTCGGAGAAAAATGTATTCAACTCAATTTAGACAAGCAAACATCCACAAGTTGCTAATGCTACATCATCTCTGCTTTCATAGCTGCAAATGTGAAAAAGTGAGGGAGGGGTTCAGAATGTGATGAGGCTGGACAATCCTGCGCTAGTCCCACAACACGAGCAGCCGGGCTTGTTATTCTGGTCAGCATCTCTTATCGTTAACAATGAATGGGGAGGGCAGTGGCGTCACACTGGAAACCATCCACACTTCTGACTGAGAATAGGACTCACAGAGAGAGTGTGCATGTGTGTGTTTTGTGCGGGAGGGGGGCTGTGTGTGTCCGTAGCTTCCCGCCACTGGTCTGAGTGGGCCGCTCGCTGTAAGCCCCGGGACAAAAGGACAGAGGTCCTGCACGCTTTTGCGAATGGCTGCTCAGCACTGTTTAAAAATCCATTCACCGTCTCCTGGCGCCTGACTCAATCGCCCAGCAGCCAACCATGCACACCACTAACCAACCAACCAGCACAGTGGGAATGCAATGCTCACTCCTTAACAAAGTCACAGGGGAGCCTTGAATACAGCCATGTATGGAATCCTTGGTATGTTCATATTCAGAGATGGAGGGATAGAGATCATACATGGCATGATCTGCATGAATTTCACTCACAGGCTGAGACTGTCATGCTAATTAGAGGATTTCCATCTCGCCATTCTGTCAGTGCAAGTGGTTCAGAATGACAAGTGTGCCAGCATGTATGATATCAGTAAAAAGGGAGTCCAGTACCTTCCCTGTATCCACCAGCTTGCTGACCTCGTCCAGGGCGGGCCCATCTGGAGCAAAAAATCCCCACCGGTAGAAGATTCCACTTGATATCATGTTCTAAGAGGAGACATCAATTAAAAGTCAGGCAGGTCTGCACCTCACTGGGTATGAAAGAACACGCAGAATGATTACCTGGGTATAAAAAGATAAGATGAGTGCAAAAGATAAGATAAAATTCTCCAGCAATCTTTTATGTTTTCATGTATATGAAGAGCTTTAATATAATGATTAAAAAATAACATAACACCACTACTGAAAGTTGTAGAAAGTGAAAATGAGAATCTGAATATTTAGTGTTACAAAAACCAACCAGGACGCAAAAAAGGCCAGAACACATGTAATGTGTGCTGGAGACCTGCTGTCATGACAGTGACTTGTCTCATTAAGAGTAAAAAGTAACAACATTGATTACATGGGGAAAAAACTGATAGAACAGTTACCCCTAGTAGCTACTAAAAAGTGAGTTTTTGTACCTGAGACTTTATTTGGAATATCACCTATAATATAGTTTGATACAGTACTTCAGTTTTAGTTGACAGGAACATTTTACCGCTTATCTTGCTATCTGTTTAATGTGTTTTATTGTGTTTGCTCTCATGAAGGACTTTGTAATATAATTTTGAAAAGTGCTCTAAAAATAAAGATTATTATTATTATTATTATTAGTAGTATTTGTAAAACTGACTGACAAACAGCAAACCGAGTCTGTACTGAGTTATAATTCTGGTTATTATAATTCACATGTAATCCATCTCCTGAAAACAGGAGATGGATTTGTTTTGCCAGTTGAATTATTTTACAAGGGACAAAACACACAATCCCAATAAAGGTGCACCAGGAAGAAAGAAAACGAGAAAAGAAAGAAAGAACTCCCGTGCACAAAACTCCTTGATATTTGATCATTTTATGTTATGATGTGGCATCCCTTTGCAACACCACTTCATCATCATCTATCTAGCCCTGCTTACTTGAAAAAAAACAACATTCTTCCTGATCAGTCAGTGCTGCCAAGAAGTTGAACACTAGAGGGCTCAGTTGTGCTGTGATCTCCCAGGTTAAGGGGACTCACTGCCCAAAGCCAGGCTCTAAGGGTGTGACTGCTGCAGGGCGAGCCCCGCCAAACTGACCAGCTGGCTGCTCCTGTGGACAAAGGGGCCCAGAGGCTTGGCAAGAAACACACAAACACTGGTATTTGCCGGGGGGAGATAGTCGGCTACAATCTGCACAAACACCAAATACTGCTGGTTCAGCACCAAACACGTGCACATGTGCGCACACACACACACACACACAGTATCTAGACTTAACACCCACGCTGACACAAAGTTTCATCCACACATACTCAACTCCAACACTGCCAGTCGTGCTGTTACCAATGGCTGCAATGTCCAGGACAACTTGATTCAGTCCCTAGGGCAGCTCCACTCTGTCCTCGCCTGTTCACCCACTACCCTCATTACACATGCTCTCCAGTAACAGAGCAACTGAAGGAACAGGACGTACATGGCTTACGCATGCAAGGACTCTTATTGCTCAAATTCCCTCTTCACCTGCACACTGTTGAATTTATTACACCCTGCAGGTTATGTTTCTACAGCTCAAGCATAAAATAGAGAATATTCCACGAAGCTAAGTCAAGTTATTACATGTTTATTCCTTCCCCATTTTAACTTCACTGAATCTAATCAACTGGATAAAAATAAAAGAAAAACTTGGCTGGAACAGGTGTTTACTGATTACACAGTGGGGTTAGGCTCAATGCATTTTATTAAAATAAACCAAAGGGTTATGTTTGCGAGGCGAGCGTAATATTTCACATCAGCTATGTTTGATTCAGTGTTGAAATTGAAGGTTTGTTTTGCTCATGTTTACCTGTATGGCCTTGCTCTGCAGGATGACTCCAGTGTGAAATGTCCCGTCCAGCAGGCCCATGGAATCGGTGTTGAGGAGTAAAGGTGTTACCAGTGTGACGTACTTTGCACCAGACCAGGGCTTCAGCATGCCCATCGCCCACTGCTCTGAATCCCCACCCACGCTGTCCAAAATCACATCAAACCTGAGGGTGCAAACACAAACTGTCAATCTTAGAGGAATCCTGGAGAATAAAAGGTTTAAAATACTGATAAAAATACACACACCTCGCGGCAACTTTGTAGTTATAAGAGTACTGCATGTTTAATCAGAGCCCCTTGCAAAGGATAGCAGTTTTGTCTCCAGGATAGAGCCAATTTTGTTTTGGGGGCGGGAAGAGGGGTGAACCAGCATCCACTCAAGCCTTGAGCCCTGGTTTCCATGGAAACTAGAAAGCGAGTCAGTGAGCATTTGTGCATGCTGACAGGAAGATGTTTACCACATTTAGGGGTGTTTAAAGAGGAGAAGCACATGCAATTCTTGCAGAACTGGATGATTCCTTTTCATTAGCACCTTTATTGGACTGGCACTGACTCTAATGAAGTATCATTAGAGCCAGGGGCTGGGGCTAGTAAAAAACATCTTTTTTATTTTCAATAAAAACAATAAAATGTTGCCACTTTACATATAATGTACTATACGATTTGATATTCTGGTTACTTCTAAAAAAATTTAAAAAAAACACTTCACAACAAGACATACTTCTCCATCATTTCTAGTTGCTTAGCTGCATCTCCTGCCGTGTAGTCCACCACCTCGTCGGCTCCCAGCCCTCTAACAAGGCCTTCGGCGTTCTGAGAGCAGGTAACTGTCACATGGGCACCCCAGGCCTTCAATAACTGGTAGCACACAGGGGAAGGGAACAGAAATATACACACAGACACAGCAAGTGGCCTGACATTCATGCAGAGTTTAAAACAGCTTGGGGAAGAAAACTTTGCCTTACCTGAATAGAGAATGTTCCAACACCTCCCGATCCTCCAGTGATCAAAACTCTAGGAGGAGAAACCCCCAGCAACCAGGGTCATTCAATTACTGTGTGACTCATTTAAGCGAAGCTACTAAAAGAAGAGGACGCCTTGGGGGGTAAAAAGGGATTTGCAGGATTGGAAGCTATTACATTTGAAGAGGAGTGAAAGTTCCAGTTTTTACAGTCTAAGGGTTAAAGGCGTGATTTGATGAAGTCCCTTTTATGCCAATTAGAATGAAACAGAAGACCAATTTTACCACAGCAATGAATATGATGAATAAGGTATCTAATCAAAGTATAGGTCTGCATGACTGACGTGATTTAAAAGCACATTACGAAACTCCAAGACCTTAAAAAATTGATTCAAGGTTTGATGCCCATGTATAATAATATTCAGTGACTTAGACTTCTTACTTTTCTCTCAGTACAGTGATTCACACTTCTAATGTGAAGAGGGGGTTTAATACAAGGTTATCCAAGATGAGGCTGGTGCTTGCCTTTTATTTGAAGAGCTGTCTCTGCAGAGGCCACCTGTATTGACAAGCGCAGACAGAGCAGTGCTGGCTACGTAGGGGATGGATGCTGCTTCTGTGTGACTCAGTAATTTTGGTTTATGGGAGACCTGCAAAACACGGACAATGTCAAGTGTTAGAAATATATCTTCTTTATCTATATAGTTTTAATTATCAATTTAAAAGCTCAGTTTTATCAACAGAGCTGCCTTTAGGGCAGCAAGCTGGGAGCTGCTGAATAAATACGGCACGGCAACAGAGGGCAATTTGTGTATCTCTGTAATTGCTGCCACAGTGGCTGCTGCAACCAAACAAAACTTAATCCTAATTGCTTCTTACAGTGCAGGCTTATATAACAGGGTGCAATTCTTCCAACCTTTTGTTCTTTACAAATCATACAAGAGCTTCAAATCCTCGCTTTCCATTTGTTTGAAAAATACTGACAGGGAAGTCAAATTACTTAAAAAGACAGTTTTAAGAAGGACAATTAAATCATAAACTCTCTTACAGCTGATCTGTCAACTCTGGAGCTCACCTCATACTCTGTTAGAGTCACAAATTCTGCCAGACTGCCTTGTTTCCATGGAGGAACCGCAGCCCACACCTGTAACGAAAATGACATTTACATGCTGAACACGACTCGATTTAACCGCCTACTCTTACTCTCTGAAACAGATTAATCGACTGTTAAGCTCTTAGTCAGCTGTTGCCGTTCTTATCGTTAGTAATTTTCCAAAGGATATTTTTACACCGATGGAACAAGATTACTGAAACTCTATGTGGAAATCTTTACTGGTGTATTGTTCTTTTGCTACACGTTAATTTCAAATAGCATAATTACATTTTTATCTGCAGGAAGTCAGAAATGATGATACATGGGAAACAAAACAGTAGATGTCTGAAAGGCACGCATCACACGAATGTGATGACCAAGTAGAAAGAGCTTTATATTTCTTCCAAGAAAAAGAATGAGTTGACAGTAATGCTGTAAGGGTGAGTGATGATGATGATACCATGAGCCAACATACCCTTGTTTACCGTCAACAATTTTGCCTTAGCATTTATATTATGGTGGCTATTTTCTCCCCCAACATCTTTGGGTTGTGATCCCTTAAAATGAAGCAACATCTACTCATGACCTCATTAGTTCAATTATGCCCAGGGGTTACACCTGTTTTATGCTTGTAAGTCCAGAGGAGGAAATTATGCACCTTTTCACAAGAAAAAAAAAAATGCAGCAATTACATACATATCTAAATAAATAAAAAATAATTGATCATAACCGATTTTCCCAAGACCCGTCAGATTTATTTTCAATCACTTGAGGGCTACACTTTTTGAACCACTGTCTTAGACCATTGTGGCCTGTGTAGCAAATGAATGAGCAGTATTGTTTAATGGCAATATTGGCTTTGTATGACTTTTGCATCAATATGATCTGGAACCTTGATTTCTTGAGTATTCAATTTGGTGGATTAACCATAAAAGACATTCCTGTCTGGATATCTTATCAGTAAACAGTTTCTCAATTGATTTTCTAGATGATGTACTATATTACAACATCACAAAATAAAATTACAAGTAGTTGTCACATAATGTTACAACTTCTAAAGGACAGGTGTGCAGCTCCTACCTCATCTCCTGGAACAAAATGGGTAACCTCAGATCCACAGTCCACCACTACACCAGACACATCACGGCCCAGAATCACAGGAAACTCACTATCAATTGCCATTACTGACAATGGGTCCCTTCTTAATTTAAGCAATTTAGCCCCATAACCACCTGAACAAGGAGAAAGTGAGCAGGTATGTTAAAAAAAAACTTCAACAACCAATCACTGATTATGTTGTTCACAAAGCCTTTGATAAAGAACAGTCCAACACTTACCCCTCATAGATATATCAAGAGGGTTGAGACTAGCCGCATGGACTTTAATCATCACATCACTGGAAGAACTGACGGTGGGGACGGTGACTTCTTCTGTGTACCTCAAAACCCCATTAGTACCATACTGATGAATGACCCAGGCTGACATACAGCTCTGTAGTCTTGAAGGTGAACTGCAGACATTTCTCCTGAAGCACACACTCCAGCCTGCCCTAGCTAACGCTGTGGTTGAGCCTACTGCTTTCGCGTGTAACAAACACAGGAGCCTGGTTGATGGCATTGCTGTGACAGAACCCATTTAAGTCCGCTGGCTGTCTCGACAAGATCAGCTTTTGATACAATAGGTCATTTGGAATAACTCTTGTTACTAAGTTAGCTCGCTGGCTAGCTAAGTAGCTACACAGCTAGCTTGTCGCGCTTGTCAGCGCTCAAAGGATACGCAAAAATGTGTATATCAGGTATAATAAATAAGCGACAACACCTTTTTGCACCTTCACTATGTCATCGAGTATCACACTAGGCTGAAATAAGAACCACCGTTACAAAAATCAGTCGGCTAACGTACATGGCTACATAACAAGCTAAACTTTGACTCACGACGATAGCCAATCAGAATTCTGTAGCTAAATATGCTGGCCAATAGAGTAAGAGAATAACTGACGCGTAATAATATACTGATGAAACTTTGTTTTGTTTTGAAAAGTTGATTGTGATGTCATTTTTTTTATCAACTTATGAAACAACATGTTACCATGTAAAGAATAGTATTGAGGATTGATTTATTTTTAACAGACTTCACCTTAATCTCAAATACAAAGGACACACATTTTTTAATGTTACTGATGTTTCTTCCTATATGAAAAACGTATGTTTCTATAAAGCCTACATTTTAATTTAGGTGCAATGATGATTTAATACTAGATTCTAATGCCTGTTTTCTTGTATTGTTATTGTTTGTTCATTGTTCAAAAGACAGCAATATAATATTGTAATATAATATATGTTTTATCATAAAATTCTGAACAATAACAAACACAAAATATTAACAAACCTAAACCCATAAAGAGGAGAAAAAACTGAATTGCACTGGCTCCATAAAGGCTCAAACACAAAAATCTATTATGTGGAAATAATAGCCCATTATCATAAAACTGCAAGTGTACATGAAAAAATTATAAACCAATATGCTTGAGAGGTCCAGTAAAGTGACTGCTGGGTGCTCCATCAGCTAGAGACAAATGGGTGGAACTCATGTCAATGTACCAAAGACTAATGGACAGAGCACAGAGCACTGAAGCACACTAAAGGCAAATGGGCAGAACACATTTATGCTTGGGCAATACACAGGAGCTTGCACTGGGTTTGTTTTAATGTTTACATGCCTTACAGTTATAACTTGGCATTAGCGTATCATGTCTTAAAGAGTAATTTGGGGAATGTGGCTGCAAGTTATTACTGTGAGCCTTTTAATTCTAAGACTGAGAGTTGCTTCACTTTAAGATAGTTACCATGCAAATTACAAGTGAGCTTAGCTGCTGCCTTGCTGTTGACCATTGTCGATCACTACTGGCAGGATCGCTGCTGCAAGAGCTACATGGCTTCCCATCAGGATTTCTCACGAGGCATAAAAAGTAAGACGAAGAAGCAGCTCATGTATTCTAATTATAGGCTGGTGAAGTAATTAAATAAATAAACAAATCAAATCACACTTGCCTCATGCAAATTACATAATCTGCAAGCAAAATTGATGTTCTCTTTTTCTAGAGACTGAGAAGAGAGAGAGGTGAGAAAAGAAAGAGAGCAGGGGGCCTGTGGCTGTGTGATCATGATTCAGCATGAAACCAGGCAACAAACAGTGCTGTCATTATGATCACAGCTCCCAGGGGAAAGAGGACACACTGGAAATTGGGTGCTTTGTCTGTGCTGGCTCATTACAGTGGGTCTGTCTAATGAATTATACCCCTGGCTGCTTACTGAGAGTAGAGGGTATGATCCTTAAGGCAGCATCCTGACATATGCACTATTGAACATTTCTTGTTAACCAGTTTAAGACTAGAGTGGGTCTGACTATGAGAGCAGCATTTAAGAGAGGTCTTTCACAGAAACATCATGTGTAGCTTTTCTAGGCCTCCCTTCCATCTTGGGACATGTGGCCCAAATCTCATGGTTGCTGTAAAAAAAAAAAATATACAGCGTTGATCTAATTTCATTTAGTTGTCTTGCGAAAAGGGCCGTCAATATCTGACTAAGGAGACTTTAACCCTCAGGTCATCTATCTCCCCTCACTATTTAAAATATGTCATAGCAAAGTGATAGTTCTTTAGCATTTGCATCTTTCTCACCTGTTGTTCCATGCATTCATTCTCTGACAATTGTCTTTCACCAATCGTCCTTCTCCTTTTAAGTTCTTCCCAGAGTCAAATGAACCAATTAGCAGACAAATCTCCAGAAACTTGGCACACCGCAGCTAAACAGCGAGCCTGTGGTGAGGTTGGGCATGAAAGGCCACTCACTGCTTGCTTAATGATCACACAAGCATTGTTTATTATATACAGCTTCTACTGAGCCACGGCAGAACGAAGGAAAAGGAGGACTGTGCACTGCAACCTCTCACCAGCTGGCCTCTGAGATTATATTTTTAGAATGAACGATTGGTTTCTCTCCTTGGTAACTGCCCCATTTTTTCTTGAATAGGTCAGACACAAGTACAGTGGAGACTGATTGTGATGTAGAGAAATCTAAGGAAACCCAAAGGTTTCTTTATGTTTCTCTATATATGTCCTCCCTGTTGGTTATACATTGATCTAAATGGTGTCAATTTAACTGTCTTTCCTCTTGTATGTTAGCAGAAGAATATGTGTTAATGAGCTAGACCCGCAGGTTACCAAGGGGAGACACAAACATAATACATTTGTTCACTGTAGCTGCCATATTAAGTGCAGTGTAACTGGATTTGCTTGTTGTTGTATTCCTCCAAGGCGTATCAGTGAATATGCATTCACCGCAGAAGTTAGACAACTGACAGGACCAACACACTTGGAGCATACAGGCTAGTTATCAATCTTTAAGACATGGATACTACTGTAATTTTTACTGTAAGAGTTTTTAAGCTTATATGATTTATTTAATATGATTTTTTTTTTTTTTAGGATTTTTGACCATATATTTTAAAAAGTGCTCTAAGGCAAAAGTAGTTGTTAAGGCCCATGTAAAACGCTTTTATCTACCAATAAATGGAGCCAGCCAGGTGCACCACTCACCTCGGGTTTGAAGGTATACTGGAAGGAAAGGTCCTATGCAAATACAAGAAAGAGCTTCCACACAAAAATATATTTTTACTATTTACTTACATTTAAATATATGCAAATTCAACATGTTGTGTTTATATACATGATTTGATTTTTAATGAAAACATTTCCTTAAAACAAAATTTGATACAAGGTCTATCAGAATCAGAATCAGAAGGAGCTTGATTGCCAAGTAGTGTTTTACACATACAAGGAATTTGCTTTAGTGTTAAGGTGCTACATGCAGACAGACATACAGCTGACATAAATAGATGTAGAAATATATAAATATGTAATAAACAAATGCATGTTATATAAGAATAACAGAAGAATAGAGAAAAATAATACAACTGACAATATAAAAAAATAAAAATAATAATAAAAATAACAATGGAACAACAACAATTTACAATTAACAACAAATTAAAAACAAAAATGTGCAATGTGCCAGGTTCGTGCATGATATGACATGAAGTGATATTTACATGTGCAGAGACGATTGTATTATTTGAGGGGGGGGAGTGTCAGTGGGGGGCCCGGGCCCTGTTGATGAGGCTAGCTGCAGATGGGTAGAAGCTGTTTTTGTGGCGAGAGGTTTTGGTCCTGACGGACCGCAGCCTCTTGCCAGATCGGAGAGTCTGAAACAGTTTGTGGGATGGGGGCGGGTGGAGGGGAAGGGGAATATATGTAACAATATAAATCCTTTATGAAAAAATATAGTAAAAGAACATTAAATTGGGAAATAATTTAAGAAATCACTA
>NC_060159.1:17853947-17896429 GCF_021292245.1 Micropterus dolomieu
CTGACATAAATAGATGTAGAAATATATAAATATGTAATAAACAAATGCATGTTATATAAGAATAACAGAAGAATAGAGAAAAATAATACAACTGACAATATAAAAAAATAAAAATAATAATAAAAATAACAATGGAACAACAACAATTTACAATTAACAACAAATTAAAAACAAAAATGTGCAATGTGCCAGGTTCGTGCATGATATGACATGAAGTGATATTTACATGTGCAGAGACGATTGTATTATTTGAGGGGGGGGAGTGTCAGTGGGGGGCCCGGGCCCTGTTGATGAGGCTAGCTGCAGATGGGTAGAAGCTGTTTTTGTGGCGAGAGGTTTTGGTCCTGACGGACCGCAGCCTCTTGCCAGATCGGAGAGTCTGAAACAGTTTGTGGGATGGGGGCGGGTGGAGGGGAAGGGGAATATATGTAACAATATAAATCCTTTATGAAAAAATATAGTAAAAGAACATTAAATTGGGAAATAATTTAAGAAATCACTAGATTATTGCTCAGCATCAAATTGTGTCTTTAAGTAACATCTTGAGAATCAAAACGCTGCCAAGATAAAACTGAGTTAACCAGCTAGATGTCTGTAAAAACCGATGATAAGTGATAATCCAAACTCACAGTCCAATAGTTAGCCTACTAGGTATGAAGATGTGCACCTTTGTTAAGCTACTGTAAATAAAAGGAGAGGTTAGTTGCTAGTTATTTAGCTAACTGGCTAAATTTGTATATCCTACACTTGTATTCCTGCTGGGGGGTCTACACACACACACACATACACACACACACACACATACACACACACAAACACCATGACACAGCAGTCACAAGAAATACAAAGTGATCTGCTGTTCATCTCGCAGATAGCATCTTATCTACAGGCTTCCTCTACACTGCAAGGACAGAAGAGGCAGTATAATGGACTGTTTAGCCTCTGTTTGTTCTAGGGATTAGGAAGAACTATAATGTGCTTATGTCAAAGTTATTGCTATCAGTTTACATGTTTGGCCTACACACTGTTTCCCAACACACACACACACACAGACGTTTGAGTGTCAAGTGTCAAATTTAGTTGCCAATAGATAGCTAGGACAAAATTTGAATTGCAGGACAGGAACTGAAACATGATCTGGATATTCACAGCAAAGATGAATTTACTTTAACTTGTGACAGTGTCCTCTTTGACAGTGTTGATCTGGTCTAATTGCTGTAAATGCCATTTAACATGACTTAAAATTCCTAAACTCATTAGAATTTTTTCTTGTGCATTTTCAGTATGTAAAATAAATAAAACAAACTTTATTTTACCAAAAATACTGTAAATCCATCCATCGTCAACCGCTTATCCTGCATATAGGGTCGCGGGGGGGCTGGAGCCAATCCCAGCTGACATCGGGCGCAAGGCGGGGTACACCCTGGACAGGTTGCCAGTCCATCGCAGGGCCACACATAGACAGACAGACAACCACTCACACCTAAGGACAATTTAGAGACACCAATTAACCTAGCCTGTATGTCTTTGGATGGTGGGAGGAAGCTGGAGTACCTGGAGAGAACCCACGCGGACACAGGGAGAACATGCAAACTCACAGAAAGGCCTGGGCAACCAGGGTTTGAACCCACGACCTTCTTGCTGTGAGGCAACAGTGCTAACCACTGCACCACTGTGCCGCCCCGGGTTGTTATCATTATTATTATTATTAATATTATTAAAAACAAACCCATTGCAGAAAAGCACACATACACACACACACATACTCGCACACTCATTTTAGTACTTAATTTAATGTTCAATGTTATTATTTAATTTATGTCCACATAATAACTGCTTGAACATAAACAATGACTGATACATAACTCCACTGTGAACTGTATGATTTATTGTGTTTGTACTGTTGTTCCAACCAAGGATCCAAACTAAAGTGTGTCCTATAAATACAGCAAATGCCGTTCCTCTCGTTGGCATTCCTGCCATCTGCAAACCCCTGACTCCCAATTTAAGGACATTATCCAGACTGCCAAAGATAAACACAAGTAGTCTGTGTTTATTCACAAACTACACCATTTCTTTACAAGAGGTCCATGCTTTATAACAATAGCAAGGGATGCTCCCTCTGGATTATTGCCTCAAGTGCAGCCCACTTCTCTCTTTCTCTTTCTTTTTTTCTCTTTCTTTCTTTATTTGTCCCCGTAGGGAAATTAGTTTGCAGAACAATCAAGTAGGCATTACATCATACGTCACAGAGAGAACCTTCAAACATACTGGTAAACACACATTAAGACACAAGAGTGTTAACAAGTGTAGTTATAAAAATGTGGAATTCCTTTTAAAAGTATTTGAAAATATTTCCAGGGTGGATGGGATGAAAAGCAAGTATAAATAAAATGTATTATTGTTGTTATTAAAGGATGACATATAACAGTGTCTCACACATAACTGGGCTGCCATCTGATAAATGAACCACATTCATTATACAAATGTCAATGCCTGCTGGTAGAGTGTAGGAAGAAGAGAGAGCTGTGAGGAGGTGTGGAGGGGCTGTGAGTCAAGCTGACAGGCTGCTAATGAGATACCATCAAAAAGTTTCCTCAATCCATTTAAGAGGCACAATTTCTAACATAGTAGTTGGGTGTATGATATGATGAGGCACACTGTGGAATTATGATGTGTTACTTTGTAGTTTTTTTCTCCATCACCAGGTTTTCATACTGAATAGGGTCAGCTTCTGTCCACAAAAACACTCCAACAGTGTTTAAATATTTCTCTCCTTGTCCAACATCCTTTTGCTATTCAAATTCATTTGCTATTCACAATGCAGCAGTGGGTGTGATTTGCAGTTGTAAACAGAAATTAAGGCTCTATCTGATATCCACTTTAAGCTGAAAAAGGTGGTTATAGTATAAAACGAATAGATCACTTGGACAAAATCTTCTTCCACGTAACAGTATTTACCTTCGACTAAAAAGTACAACAGATAATATATTTATGTAATTAAAAAAAAAACATGTAACATTTGCTCAAAACACACTGCGGTGAAGTTCAAGAGAACCTAGATGTAAAACACCAAGCTCAAATGCTGTAATCCTTCCCTGTTTGACAGTATTGATACTGGTTCAGACCATTACTCTTCTGAAACATTGAAAGTAATAGTTTTATTATTTTGGAACTATACTTAACTGCTTTCTTGCCAAGAGTTAGATGAGAAGATCGATATCATTCTGAAAATGTATGTCCACTAAATATAAGGCTCCAATCAGCAGCCGGTTAGCTTAGCTTAGCATAAACATTGGAAACCAGGCTAAACAGCTAACCTGGCTCTGTCCAAAGGTAGCAAAATAAGCCTATTCTGCGATTCTGAACACTGAACGCTAAACAGCAACAACACAACACCAAAAAACCACCGGCTCCCAGCACAACACAGACTCCAAAGCAAACTTCACATAAGGGTAAAGCAAAAAAGCTTAATACCCATTAGGCCAAAAAAGAATCAAATCAGGCAAAAACATGCTCAACATCGGAAAGGCGTTTTGAATGTAAAAAACCAACCTAGAGTTGGCTTTCATCCTATTAGACAGGTAAACTAATATTACTGCAAAGCATATGAAATATATTGTGATTTTGAGTTTTACTTGGCTCAACTTAGATAACGTTAGCTTGCCAGCTAACGCCCACCAGTTGCTAACGTTATCCGTTGCAAAAAAACTATAGTTGTAACATTATGGCTTGCCACACTACTTCACCAGCTAACTTGATCCATATTACTATCGGGTATTATTTTAGCCTGCAAGAAATGATGTAAAATCACTAAGCAAATGAGGAATGATATATACAAGCCTATAGTGAAACAAGACAGGGGCAGCCATCTAGATTAGCATGGATCTAGCATTGCTTGCTTTGTAACGTTCAGTTTAGATTTATTATCTTTTTACTGATCTATCTTTTTACAATAATGAAACATAACGGTGCAGGACAATAACACAGTGGAAGTCTCATTCTGTAAGTTACAGTAACGTTACTTACTATGGTTTAACTGTGGCAAGAGTATAGAGGGTATGCGCATGATGTCACAGAACGCAGTTACGCTCACTGAGTGGCAGAAAGACGAGCAGCAGTGTTAGCTTGAATCAGCTAAAACACAAACAACGCATCTTAAATGGGAACGAGCTGCACCACTGATTCTTTGTTAAGCAGTAAGGATCATTGTCGAGTCCGACTGCCTTTAATTTGAGCAAATAATCACTTGTTTTACTCCCGGTTTGCTAAACGCAGCCATGGTAACAGATGTTATGCCACTCACTCCAGCGTGTTCCGGAAGGGGAAGTGACATCAACGCATACCCTCTATACATACTCTACTCATACCCATTGCTGAGCCTCTCTGGTGAAAGATGTACACGGTGACATATCATGTCAGCTAAATGCAGTCAATGTAGCATTATCATGTATTGCAGTGGGAGTTTACTTGAGTTTCCAGCATTTTGTGAAACGGCGTCACTTGTTATGTCTTTGCTTTGGCCAGTGCCGAGTGCACATTCATTAGTTTGAGCATGCACAGGAGCATTCAATTGGAAAGTCAGTGGTTGCTATCTGAAACCTCACCACTAGAGACCACTGAAAACTACACATGGCCCCTTTAAAATGAACAGAAGTCAAGACCAAATGGGAGTTTGGACAATGTGGTTGATTCCATTTGCTTCCTGTAAAAGGGATACAACTCACAGTTGACTTCAGATATCACACGTATTTTCTTTCTGACATTTTGCCAACATGACAGAAATAAACAGCGCTGAGCTCTGAGCTTTGGAAAATTCTGGCACAAAATGGTCAAATTTAAAACTACAAAAGCTTTTGGTACTGATTGGTTTACAATACTTACACAGCTGAAATTCAAATAGCTTTTTACTAAATTTGACAAATATTGAACAATAAGACATCTGATTTTCAGTTACTTTTAATGAGATCCCCTCAGAGATTCTTGGCAGGAAAATAAATTTTATATGTGTGAATTTTGTCTGTGCAGCTTTCAATTTGTCAGATGTTTCTGAAAGGCAAGTAGACCAGATGGCATTGAGACACTCAGACTCTTTCTGTCTCTCTCTCTTCCTCTCTCTCTCATGTCAATGTATTCAACAATCACTGTGTACAGGATTAGTTCATGTACATTGTACGTTTCTCGTGTAGCCTTCTTTCCAAACAGGTGCCCTCATGTGGCTTCAGGTGTCCTTCCAAAAGGTTAGACAGAGAGGCGACGATGGTTTGTCCTAGATATGCAGTTAGTTAGATCAGAGCCGCTCTCGGAGGACACTCTGAGTTTGGTGGCCACTGACAGCAGGGACAGTGGTGCTGTACATCTGGGATACAACCTGATTTGCTTATTAAATCAGGTTAGCTCAGTGGGCTCCCACTCCTGTCATGTTAAACAGGTCATGTGAGGCTCACAAAGGGATGAGACTCTTTGTCTGATCACACAGCAGAGGCCATTGATTGTGTCCAACATTGATGAAGCGAAGGGGAATAGTCCACAAATACTCGTCATCTGGGTCTGACTTGTCAAGGGCACATTTGCCCAACAGGATGGTTTTCCAGGATTGGTGTCAAACATCTTTCTATTGTTTGGTTTCAATGGCAACTGCAGCCTCTGGATACAAATCACTGAAACTGCAGACAGGAACAGAAGATCCATTTGTGGAATTAATTGATGAGCTACTTGTGATTAGTGAAAATGAGAGAAACAAACAGCTTAATAGTGGTCTGCCTCCATCTATCCTAATTGATTCACATTAGCTGTCTGTTGATACAGCAGAAGGGAGCCTCATGTCTAAAAATCAACAAGCTTCTCAACAGGGCCAGGGCAGAATAAAATGTATAGCTGACCATCTGGCAGGAAGGACCTTTCCACTGATAATAGAGCCTTTTATCTGCCCCTTTTCTCTTTTTCCATCTTCTATTTCAAGTCATTACGGACATAATGTTACTGAAATGTTCCTGTAGCCCTTTGAAAGATTCATTTACAATTGATTTCATTTTAGATATCACAGAAAGAGATGTGCCCTGTGATGTTTTCTGCAGTTTTTTGACATTTTGTACACAGTGTGGTTTCCAGACACAGCTTTATAAGCACTAATCAAATAAATAACAGCCAGCCATCAATCAATCAACACGAAAACAGAGCAACATGTAGCAACATATTTTACATTGCCTGTGATGGACTGGCGACCTGTCCAGGGTGTACCCCAACTTTCACCCGATATCAGCTGGGATTGGCTCCAGCCCCCCGCGGCCCTGTACACAGGATAAGCGGTTGACGATGGATGGATGGATATTTTACATTGTTAGAGGCTGTATTCAAACCATTTCAACAGAAGGCAAGAACATAGTTATTCACTGAAAAATAAAATCCTCCATTTTTGAAAGGGGATGACCTTGTTTTATACTTGACTAGTTTTGCTCCTATGTATTTGAGTCGTGTTTGGCAGCGCAATCAACAGAAATAAAATAGAAGAGCTTGATGAAATTAGCTTACTCTCAGGAGTGAGGAACAGCAGAAATCTTCGACAGAGGAGGTGAAGTTTCTGTCATCCCTGGTCATGGTGCTGCAATAGTGTTATTGAAATCGTAAAAATACAGGTACTCATTTATGCCTCAGCACGACCTGTGTATTTTGCAGTGATGAGATAACTTCTATCACTCTCTCTTGAGCTATTAAATGCTTGTCTGGTCTATCAACTAATGTTGGTCCATATAGCTGAATACTGTGAAAATTAGTTGTGTTGTGTTGGATTTTTTGCTGAATGATGTCTTTATTAGTGGGGTGTATTGTTACTTATTAAGGAGGGTACTTAGGGAGGGAACTTATTGTGTTTTTTAGCAAGTGATTGAGTGATCAATTTCAGTTTAAATGTCTAGCTATGTGTGTTAAGCATTTCTCAAAACTAAGCAAAATTCTACTATTCAGACATACAGTGTTAAAAAATCAAAAAATATGATTTAGTAACAGCCTAGGCAGCTTAATTTAGTAATATAAACAGGAATAACCCAATAAACGATTTTGTACTTGTTTGAACATTTTATTTGTACGGACATTTAAAAAAAGGAAATTAAAATCATGTCATTTTTATGGTCCCACACGCTGCAAATAGCTTTTGCTGGCTGTAAACTGTTTGTAAAGACTAGATGTCCCCACCAGCTTTGTTTTTAATAATACTGATGAAATGGAAACCTTGCAAATCGTACTGAGAGGGTTTGAAAAAATGGAAATTTGTGTAAATGGTCTTGCCCCTAAAGTAAACGTCTGAACTCAGAAGTCATTTGGTTCTTCAGAAGGAGAACATACTGTGATTTGAATGACTTTGGGTTTCCTGAAAACACACCTGTTGGAGCTTTTATGACACTTCACCTCCTTTAGTTGTTGTTGTGTTAAGATTTTTAAATTCTTTAGCATAATTTAATTTACCGTATTCCCACATCATTCAGATACTCTGCATTAGACCAGCGTCATTTCATTCTTGAACTGATGGGTTATGAAAAGATTTCATAGTCTGTGACCACTTGTGGAAGATTTGTACAAACTCACAGAGCAACAGGGAGGCATTTTACCCATATGCTCCTGAAATTGCTTCATAAATGAAAGCATTTTTTCAGCTTATTAGCGCAACAACTCCAAAAAAGGTTAGATGATATTTGTTTGGTTGGCTTTAGTGTTATGTAGGTACATTTTTTAAATGGGTTTATAGGTGTGGTTTTATTCATTGTTAATAAATCATATAAACATGTACTGTACATTTGTTACAAACCATTAATAAGAATTACTTTTGAGTTATTTGAAGTAAAAATTGGATTACTCTTGAGCCCAAGACAAATTTCTGAATAGAGTAGAAGCTGTAAAAGCTAAAGTCTAGTTGAAAAGTTAATTAGAAAGTGAAAAAAATGGGGTTTAGTGCACATAAGTTATACATGACACCTACAGATCCATTATCTAAAAGGCTACTTTATTGTTCCTAAGCACTCATGTCTTACCACAGTCCTAAAACTTGACACAAGTAAGCCCTTAATGACAGAAGCGTGACTACTGTATCAAATATCAGTTACATCATTACCTCACAAACACACAAACAGCTCTCTCTCATTTCACAGCATAATGTATGTAATAAGGCCATGTGGTCGCACCACTTGCATGTTACAAAGGCCCTCAAGAGAAGGGTATCCATGTGGGTTGGTAGTAGAGTAGAGGGATACACACATCACACCAGAAGAGAGGTGACTGTATGTCATTCAGGGTTATGAAGATGGAATGGATGTTGAGGTAAACTGTCAGTCACGATATGGTAGAATAGAAAGGAAGTAAAACTTACAGGGAAATATGAGAATAAGAATGAAGTGAAGCTCAAAGTCAGCACATAATCGTCTTCCCTTTACTTTTCTTTCTTTTTACTTTTATTAAAAGTTGGTTTAACTTCAATTATTGATCACAGAATGTGGCATTAAAACATGTAAATATATTATAATGTTCCACTTATTGTTTGGAAGACTTGTTCCATTATATGACTTTTCTTTTTACCAGTTGAAGTAACATAATAGTGATTTCACTGATTACTTACATCATGAAACATTACACGATTGCGTCATTGCTGATAGTCTGTGTCTGCTGGCACACTGGGAGTGATGCCTCTGATGATAACCGGAAGCAGTATCTCTGGCTTATGCAGAATAATCAGAATAGACACAATGGATGAACAGGAAAAGGAAAAATACACCAACTCTCTGACTAATGGAAAGTGCTTTAGGTGAATGTTTCAGCAATCTGTGGTCAATACTAATAAGCCAAGAATTTTGTGGAGAAAGTAGAGACTTATAAAAGATATCATTTTGGCTCTGAAAATCAGTTAAAGAGAGGAAAAGAGCAGCGGTAGAAGAAAATGTAAGATGCTTGTGCTCCATCTTTATGGATATGACTCAGCCAAGTAGAGACACGAAGGGAAAACAGGTTGGTGGGCTTAAAACAAACACCATCTAAATGTATATTTTGGAAGTTTTCATGCCATTAAAGTAAAAGAAGACATGGAAGCAAAATAGACCAAAATCTCAAAATTGATCACCACATGAAAAAAGATCTTTACATGATACAGACTACCCTCCCTCAAAAGTGGAACTAAAATAAATTGGTTAGGAATTCAAAGTTGTGTTAATATATTTAACATTTTGTTGTAAAAAATAAACATTTGTGAGAAGTGCCCTTTTTTCACTTGAGTCCCTGCCCCCCAAAATGTCTGTGCCCGTCCCTGGAGGGAGGAGTCATTGAGTGACATGTTGTGAATCAATACTGCACTACTACAATACCAATTTACTCACCAGCGAAAATGTTAACCTAGCAAAGTTTTGGAGGGCAGTGGTATTAAAACAAACAACAAGCATTGAAAAGCATCATAGATAACATGACACAGTTATCAAGTGACATAATGTTTCTGACCTCTGTTATAAACCTGTGGTTTTATCTTTAGGGTATAGAACTATATTAGCTATCAATAAAGCTTTAAATTGAATTTAATGTTTATTTATTGGGGGAGGGGTTCAGCCTCAACTATACAAAAGATGGTCAGAATTTGATGAACACGTGTACAATGTAATCCATTACATTGCAACAATACAACACAGTACATCCATCCATCCATCGTCAACCGCTTATCCTGCGTACAGGGTCACGGGGGGCTGGAGCCAATCCCATCTTACATCGGGCGAAAGGCGGGGTACACCCTGGACAGGTTGCCAGTCCATCCAATGCAATACAACTCTGTACAAATACTACCTTTGTGGTGCAGTATTTTTAGACTGAGTCACTGAGGTTTTTCAGCTGTTTTGTATTGTATTGTATTACATATTGTCAGCCTTTCATCAACAGGAAAAATACACAGACACGTTGACTGATGTTTCAGCAATCTGCGGCCAACACTAATAAACCAATAATATTGTGGAGCCACAACTATACAAGAGATAGACAGAATTTCATGAACACGTGTACAGTGTAATTCAGTGCACTACGCAATACAACCCTGTACAAATACTACCTTTGTGTTCCAGTTTTTTTGTAGACTCTTATGGTCAGGGCTTAGTGTTATGGATTGTATTACATATTGTAAGGTGTCCTGCCCTCATTTACAGGGAACCAGAGACTATTGAGCTCAATTGACAATTCTCTGATGCATTCATAATTGGTGATATAGTGAACACTATACCCTAAAGATCAAAAACAGTATATTATTTGTTACTAGACAATTGAAGATGATTAATATACGTCTGTTCATGATGCATATGCTCCCACAGATTGAAAAGACTCAAAGATTTCCACTCTGAATGTCTGCTTGTAGCAAGAGCATCTCTGAATAAGCACCATGTATTTACCCATTCACAGTTTAATTTAAATGCAATTCTAGTACGTTTTGTACACAGAGAGTTAAACAAAGAAGCTTTCCCTTCTGTCTTTAACTCTCAGCTGTGGTAGGCAATTTGTTTCAGAAGCATTTATTGTTATATTTGTTGAAATTCTCTTTACATCCCATCAACAATAAATAAATCAAATGCTCTAACACAAAAATGAAAAACATCCAGAATCTGAGTTTGTCGCAGGACTATAATAAGCATTTTGTTCAGGACGAATGAAATGATTGCGTTGTCCTAACAGCCCACCTACCTTCATACCTGTGGGAACTCTGTCCTGCACATGAAAATGTGTTTTGGGGAGTGGCTTTGGAGGGAGGCCCCCAGATGTCATGTGATGTATTTGACACATGGGAAATGCCTATTGCATTTATATTTAATGTTTGAGTGAGTTTGTTGACCCTTTCTATAGAAGAAATAATACTTTTTTAAAAAACATTTTTTAATGAAGTAATTCCACAAAGGAAATTTTAGTTTACGTTTCATTCTGAATGAAATTAAAGTTTACCAGACCTGTTGCAAGACTGGCTGGTGCACCAGATTTGTCAGGCTGGCAGTGATGCGGAAAACACTGCTTTTAGATTTTGTGCTCTATATACCTGAAGTAAATAAAGTTTTAAAAAAATTCTCTCTTGGTGCTGCAAAAGTGTTATTAAAATTGTAAAAATCCAGGGACTCATTTATGCCTCAGCACAAGTTGCGAATTTTGCATTGATGAGATAACTTCTATCACTCTCTCTTGAGCTATTAAATGCTTGTCTGGGCCATCAGCTAATGTTGGTCCATATAGCTAAATGTTGTGACAAGTAGTTGTGATGTTTTGGATTTATTTTGCTCAATTACGTTTTTATTATTGTGGTTTGTTGTATATCTTAGGAGGATTGATGCTTATTCTGTTTTTTTTGCAAGTCATTGATTTATCGATATCAGTTTAACTATCTGGCTATGTGTTATTAGCATTTCTCAAAATAGAGTAAAATTCTACTTTAAAGTTATGTATGTGCACCACACAGTGAGAAAATATCACAAAATACAAATTGTTTAATTAATGGCCAGTTACAGCCAGTCAGCCTAACCCAGTAATTTGAACAGGAATCACACTAGGAAACTTGTTTAAACATTTTATTTGTGAGGACAAGAAAATTAAAATCATGCAATTTCTATGGACTCACAAGCTGCAAATTGCTTGTGCTGTCTGAAAACTGTAAAGACTAGACAAAGAAAATGTCCCTACAGATAATAGCGGCAACAGCTTGCTCCGGTCATGTCAGATGCTGATAAGAAGAGATGATTTTCATGAACAGGATAAAAGAGTGATAAGTTACAGTCCTGACAACCACAGAGTATTTAGATTTTGCTTTTTAGATCAAATGTAAGGATGTACTGTATATGTATAGTGATGTGTATGTATAACAATAAATATTTAGGTAAAATTATTTTGATCATTCACAGAACGCTATTGTTAACTGTGTTAAATAATTTAACATTTTAAATATGCAGCTTTTTGTTTTCCATTATCAAAATATCTGGTTTGCATTTACTTTTGGAGAGTGCTTTACATAAAAGTACATACTTTCTGATGAGGACAATACTATTAAATTCACCAACTTCTTTTTAATTAATAGTTTATGTGACATTGAAAGATTAACTTTCATGATGATACTGATGAAATGGAAACCTTGCAAATCAGAGGGAGAAGGTTTGCAAAAATGTTAATTTGTGTAAATGGTCTTGGCCCTCAAGTAATAAATTCAGAAGGTCCTTTATTTTTCTTGTGACTGGCTTGTTGGTTGCTAACAAATCTGGTTCTACAGCAGCAGAACATACTGTGATTTAAATGGCTTTTGGTTTCTTGAAAACACATCTGTTGAACCTTTTAGGACACCTCACCTTCTTGAGCTATTCTTGTTTTGTTAAGATTTTGAACTTTAACATAATTCAATTTACCGTATTCCCAAATTATACTCTTAATAAGACCATTGTCATTAAGGTTTTAACTTGTCCAATATTCATACTTGACCTGAAGGGTTATGAAAAGATTTCATTTTAAATGACAACTTGTGAAAGATTTGTGCAAACTCAGAGAGCAGCAGGGAGTCATTTTATAGAAACAGCTTATCACAAGCACACTCCTGAAACTGCTGCATACACATGAACATTTTTTCAGCTAATTAGCCCAACAACATCTTCTGGTTAGATATTAAGATATTTGTTTGGCTGGCTTCAGTTCAATATTTCTACCTGTTCCTAAAAGGGTAATGAGTTGCTTTTATGAATTGTTAATAAATGATTTAAGTATGGTTATGGTTATAAGCCATTAATAAGAAGAACTTTTGCATTGCCAGGTTGTAAAAAATTCCTCTGGCAGGTGATTATCCTCCGCCAGGACACTAATGGACCTTTTACCTTCTGTAAACACCAAAATCCACTTATTAACAATATCTGCAGGCTTGGTGGCTTATTAGGAATTGCCCACACGTACTTATTAATGGATTACTTACATTTATAACAGTATCATTGGAAAGGATAAACACATTCTAGAGGAATTCTTCACAACCTGGCAATTCAAAATGTTTTCTTATGAATGGCTTATAAATTATTTATAAATATTAGTAAATTTGTAATTAACTATAATAAAACAATTAGTTACAACTCAGAAAGACTCTGTAAAGGGTGACAGATGAAAAGGTGGTACCACAATAGTCTCGAGTACAGTATGTCTCCTGTACAGACACCATAGCTCCTGTGTATTATACAGGACACAGCAGGACACATATGTTCTCAAGAATAGGTTGTTTTGAAGCAACCCATTGAACCTGCTACCTGTTCTCTCTACCAAGCGAATTAAAGACTAGTTGTTGTTCTCTGGAAAACCAAGAGCTGTACAGAGCGTACAGTGTGCGCAACAGCTGCAGTTAGTTTTCTGTAGCTGATTTGAACTTTTGAGGATTAAGAGACCTTAACCATTTTCACTTCAGTCGTCTCCTGTCTATGAATCAGCCTGTGTGGAGGGGGGGTTGGGCACTAGGCAACAAGCATAGGGTAGGACAGTAGTGACACTGAGCCTCACATGTGTCTGGTCAGGTGTGACCTGGATTATTCATGAGTCCAAAACAAACTAGATAGAGGGGAAGCAATATTCTCCCATACAGCTGAAGTCTAGTTACAAAAAGTTAATTCAGTGGAAAGTGGAAGTGGAAAAAAATTAGTTTTAGACCATCTAAGTTATATATCTGTTATGTGTACAGATTAAATATCTAAAAGGCTACTTTATTGTTCTGAAGCAGCCCTGTAGTGACTGACTCGTGTCTTGCTACAGCCCTGAAACTTGGCACAAGTCAGCCTTTAATGACAGAAACTTGACTACTGTATCTAATATCAGTTACGTTATTACTACACAAACACAAAAATATGTAGATTTCATACACATACACCATGCTTCCATTTCACAACATACTACATGTAATAAAGGCCATGTGGTCGCACCACTTGTATGTATGAAAGGCCCTCAAGAGAAGGGTGTCCATGTGGTTTCAGCATTATATGCATGTGTTTGTGTGTGTGACGTTGTCCCTGCAACACTGGCGGCAGTCTGAATAATTCATGAAGCCAATCAATGATTAATGGTCTTCTGGGTGTCACACCTCACACCAGAAGAGAGGTGACCGTATGTCATTCAGAGTTATGGAGATAGTATGGATGTTGAGGTAAACAGTCAGTCACAATATAAAAGAAGTAAAACTCACAGCGAAATAGAATAACTGGTTCCTAATCCTCTTTCCCTTTCTTTTCTTTCTTTTTTTCTATTACTAAAAGTTCGTTTTAATGTCAATTGTTGATCATAGAATGTGGCATTAAACAAATGCATAATAATATTCAAATTATTGTTTGAAAGACTTTTTTTAATTTGCCAGCCAATGTAACATAATAACCCATTACTTAACCCACTACTTATTTACTTAAGATGACATGATTGCGTCATTGTTAACAGCATGTGTCTAATGAAATCTAGATCTTTCCAGGAACAAAAGCTGCCATGCAGGAAGTGATGCTTCTGATGTTACTGGAAGCAGCAACTCTGGCTTATTCTGAATAATCAGAAGTGACTAGACACAATGGATGAACAGACAAAGACAAGCCCTATAGACCTCCATCAACAGAAAAAAACAACGCAGGAAAAACACAGCGACTCTTCGACTGATGTTCCAGCAATCTGTGGCCAACATCATTAAACCAAGAATATTGTGTAGCCCCAACTATACACAATATAAAGCAAAACAACCCTGTACAAATATTGTCTTTGTGTTCCATTTTTTTAACTGGGTCACGGCTTGGTGTTATGGATTGTATTACATATTATAAGGTGTTGGATTTTGGCCTGCCCTCATTTACAGGGACACATGTACGATACAATGAAATTCAAAAACAAGACAACACGCAATGGTTTCAAAAACTGCAGCAGAGTTCAATTGACAATTCTCTGATACATTCAAAACATGTTATATAGCGGACATTAAACCTTAAAGATAAAAAATATTATACTATTTGTTACGGGACAATCAAAGTTGATTATTGTACAGGTTTTCAAGATACATATGCTCCCACAGACTGAAAGTATTGAAAGGATTTCTATTCTAAATGTCAACTCATAGCAAGAGAAATTCTGGACATACTGTGTTTATCCGTTCACAGAGTTAATTTAAATGTAATTAATTTAAGAAAGTGTTTTGTGTAGGAGCAATTCCAGTATTATAAGTACACATAAAGTTGAAAAAAGAAGCCTTTCCTTCTGTTTTCGACTGTATGTAAATGCAGCCACTTACACTGTCTACTTGACACTGCATTACCAGAAATGCCTGTTGCACCTTGACCTTTCGTATTTATGAAATAATATTTTAAAGAAAGGGTTTTTGATGAAGTAATTCTACAAAGAAAACTTTTGTTTATTTTATTTTTTATTTTCTGAATGAAAAAGTTATCTTTTTATGTGGAAAGATTTTGAATTGGCGATTGTAGAATGTTTTCAGTTACGTAAGTTTTGTTTGTGTTTCTCCTCTTTGTCCTGTATGTCTGTAAACTCAGCAACTCAGAACGCCCTGATCCTTAGTGTGTATTACAGGTTGAATTAAACTATTCAATGAGCTGTTATCTCATGAAAGTGAAATATTCCCATTGGAACACCACTCTGAGATAATGTTTTTAGTAGTGTTCAGGAAAAGAAACCCCACATCTATAGTCCCTTCAGACCAGACTGGTGGAGGACAGTAAATGGATGGATCCGGAAAAGTTATGTTGAAAGGGAGGGGAGATGGCGTGGAGGTGATGGGGCGATGGCGTTGTGCAGGGAGAGGTTAATAGTGCAGAGAGGATTGAAAGACAATAGGCTGGGCTAATGAGTCATGAGGCCGGCTTTACTGGTGCTGAGGCATTTCCGAGCTGCACGCTAGTCACTCTGCCATCACGGTGATCACCCAAAACACACATAGAGGAGCGTTTTTGGTAGTTTTGCTTCTGTTGATTGGCTTTTGACACTTTTACTTTGAAGGTGAAAAAACTAAACGCAAAGAAATGTTTAAAATAACCATAGAAGAATGCAGATAAACTCATACCTCTGTATTATTCTACATGTAAAACTAGATTAGCTAGTAATTATGTTTTACTGTACTTCCATACTGCAAATTACTAAACCAAACTTTTTCATTTTCAGATTTATTTAAAATGCATATACAATGTTATTTATATTAGTGTCTTTACAGATATTTTTCATGCTCTGCAGCTGTTGGAGAATTAAGCACTGGGACATGACTAGACAGTGTCGAGTAACAGCCAAAAGCCAAACTGTCTGAAAACCTAATCAAATGTGACATTGCGTTCCCTTAGGGGCTCTGTGAACTCATAGTTATTCTTCTTATTGAAAGTAAATAATCCATCCATCCATCCATCATCAACCGCTCATCCTGCGCACAGGGTCACAGGGGGATGGAGCCAATCCCAGCTGACAAGGCGGGGTACACCCTGGACAGGTCTGAAAGTAAATAATGGCATTGAAAATCCTGTCGTAACAGGTTTCCACCTGCTACCAGCTTGTACATGGCTTCTCTCCTCCATGTTGACTCAAAATGAATCGTAACAATCTAAAGGTTGTATGCAGGCTTCTTTAGACTTTGCACATGACTAAAATACCATTGAAGCTGGTACTGTTTCATATCAAGTTGGTGCTGCTCTGGCACCAATCCAGAGGAGATCAGTGGGGGCATCAGGGAATGCTGAGTCCATCTCTGGCCTGGAGCTCTGCAGTTGCCTGTCTAGACTGCCTGGCAGCTCAGTAACGATGAATACAACATCACCACACCCTTTAAGTCAACTATTAAAGAATGATTTTAAGGATTGAGATTTACGCAAATTAGACGGAAGAACAAGATCATCGAAGATTAAAAATTATTAGTAAAATTTTGGTTTAACTACTGGTTTCACAGGAAAGATAAACATTTTTAGCAAAAGTTAGACAAAGCGAAAATCAAAGAAACAGTTGTCGTTTTTCATAATTTATTGTACATTGTAATTTCTTCCATTATCTTATACCCAACCTAATAAACAGTACATATCCATTTATACAAAATATAAACTATAAGGGGGAATATAAATCTAACATCAACCGTTCCCATGTGGTTATACATACAGTAATTTCCTGGGTCTAACCCATGGATGAAGGGGGGAAGCGTGTCAATCAAACCCTCATTGTAAAAGACCAGGACTCTTTAAAAATCACAAGGCAAAACTGACACAAGTCCTGCAGCAACTGATTTGCTGCATACATCTATTTGACATTTCTAATAAAAAGACAGAAGAGCCAAATTATGGAGAAAAAAAACTAAAAATGTAATGTTTTATTTGAATCTCCTATACTGTATGTGCCAAACTTCACTTAACAGACAAAACCCATTCTGATATTAATTGCCAGGTGGATTTTAAGCCACAAAAAGATCCTCTGTACACTCAAGTGGTCCGCATTTCAATCAAGACATGTGACATGACAACCGCAGCCCTGAGCATCTCCAAAATGTGATGGCGTGACAATGGAAACGCAGGCCAAAAGGGAAGCTGGGTGCATTGCCATTCCTTTTGATTCCATGCAAGGGGCGAGCGAAGGGGACTTGTTGATCCAGCAGAATGCTAAACCCCCTTTATTGAAAGAATTATCTTGAATTACATATTTTTTAATCATTACTTCTGGAGTACAAGAAGGTTGTGAAGTCCATCTATTAGTCTTGTGGTCTCCGTGCAGTGAAGGAGAGAGGAGTGAGGCTGGACTGGTGGGATGATTGGATGGGAGGTGAGGAGGAGTGTTGAGGCAGAGAGGAAAAGGCTGGTCCGGGCTTCAACAGTAGCGCTGCAGGAGAGAGGCTGCCATGACGACGGGAATCAGGAAGGAGAAGGTACCTGCGCGCAGCGAGACACCTGCTCCGGTAGGGGTGGTGGAGTTGGCCGAACTGCTGTAGGTGTCTGGTGCCATGGTGGTGGCGTTGGGGTTGGAGGTGGAGTTTGTCCCCCCTGTGGGGCTTGTACTGTTCTGGGAGACCACAAGAGGAGGGATGAGGAAGATTAAAAACATGTCAAAACTATTCTGTAAGAAAGCTTCTGCTTCTTTTTTGCAAAAGGGGGAAATTAGACATCGTAAGAGGAAATACAATGATGAGAAATACAAGATAATGTAAATATACTGTGGTTTCACTGATGACATTTTAAAAGAATGCATTAGCTGAACTTAAATTTAAGGACGCATACTGAGATCAGGAACAAGTATTCCAAAACACTGAACATCAATTAAAATTTCAACGTTTACCAAACTTTAAATTATTACCACATTGTAACTTCTGACTACTGATTCAGCCACTGTTAAATACTTTCTAACAATAAAGGAGGGCTGGTTGGTCAGCCAAAAAAAAGATTAAAAAAGGACTAGGTTTCTGTGCCCCCTGTGTGTCAGGTTTCCTTTGGCACATTGCACTGAAGAGAAACTTGAGATTCTCCCCCCACCTTTGCACAGGTAGACAATACACTGCAACTGAATCATTAATTCGCTGGTGTGTAGGCTAATCAAGAGGTAAAGGTAAAAGTGTGAGAAAAAACATTGTGACTGGGAGTTAAGTTTAATTTAAGACACACATCAATTTCTAAATCGTTTCACTAGAATTCAGAATCATGTTAATTCCCCAAGGGAGCTTCACGTCTAGACTCTTGTAATCTAGATCATCTAACCAACTGATAGTTGGCGTCTAAACTCTGTCAAGAAACATCATTAAAGTCGAAAAAAAACCCATCTCCACGCAGTTAATTTCCATCCGTTGTAAATAAAGTTGATTCCCACAGCATGGACCCAATCAGTTCTAACCACCTAATGAATACATTTTACAGCTAAAAACATTGGTTTAACAGAAAATATGTCATCTTACCTGTGCTGATGAACATATGGCCAACACAAGGACTCCAAACTGAGCGATCGTCATTTTGGACATTCTTTTAAATAATTAGGCTATTTTTATTTTTGCTGTAATTTGGCCAGACGGAGGAGGCTGCCCACAGTCGCTGCTTCTCTCTAATGTGGACGCTGCATCAAACGGAGCTTTTTATAGCTTCTGGTCTGTGACGTATGTAGCAAGCCTATAGCATGGTGGAAATGAGTTGAAACAATAACAGTAATGCAATAATGGAAGGCGGTTTGACCGCAGGAGGTCCAATTACGCACAAAATGGCACACTTAAGGCAAAGCGAATAGGCTAGAGAAGTAAGCCATTAAAACATTTCCTACCATATTTGAATGCATTTTTTTGCGGCATAACTCTTTCAGAAGAAGTTTTACCAACATAGTGTCCCAAGAAGCTGCCATGGTGATAATTATTCGTAAGCCGCTTGGTTCAGGCTTTAATTTGGTTTATGGTTATTGAGATGCAAATAGCTGGCCTATTTCAGCTGAGAAAACCCAGAATATGTTATTTCACTTCGATTTGCACTGTGAAGAAAATGATATAAATCGAATGAAAGATTTAAAGAAAAGTGCAAATTGAAAAGTTAACACATCCTGCTGTACAGGCTACAGCTTTGAGTGTGGCAACAGCGACATCTAGTGTTCAGGATTGGGTTGCACCAGCTATTCATAAATCATTAAGTTTGAAGTCCTTCCTAAGATCTTATTGACTAGCTAGTTTCAGACTAGTGGTTTCCAGAAACGGGTTGCGCCATTGAAATTTAATAAATGTCTTAGCTAGTAAAAAGACTAGGAATGTGTAGATCGGTTGAGAGGAAAGATCTATAGCGCTGACCAATCAAGAGCATTCAACAGGAACTGTACCATCACAAGCCAGCACAACTTTTAAAAATGCAGCTTTACAGTCACAAAATGTAGCCTATGTCTTTGTAAATGTAGGCGGGACATGTTTTGCCCGCCCCACACTTTTCTCCGGCAATTTCGGAGTCGGCTCATAGCCGAGGCGGTTTACTGAGTGACTAAATCAATCACACATTCCGCATCAGACATAGGCTAAATAAAAGGTTGAAACATGCGACAGAGGGCAAAGGTGGTGCAGAAAAGTTAAGAGAGTAAAAAAAACTCGAGGCAGGTGCAAAGCGCCTCAATATTAGGCTACAGACTTTTCTTTTGTGCTGGTGTTAGCCTACATATAGCCTACTTGAAGACAGTAGGCCTACTGGGGACGCCAGCAGCAGGGGTGGCTAGTGACTTACAAGTAGTATAACGCAAATTTGCTAAATAAATAAAATAAAAAGGAATAGGCACCTTTTCACGTTCCTTTTTAAAACTGTAGCCTACTTTTACTCTTTACTTTCTTTGGGCCAGTAATCTACTTTTAATTTCGCTACAGTTATCATTCATAACTTCACCAGTCTGTAATCTGCATTTTGCTTCATTAACTTTACGTTAACCGAAATGAGCTGTCATCCAGGCTGTATGCAGATCAGCCATGGTGTCGGCGCTTGTCACAGTCACAGACTCACTTTCCATTAATGGCTGTTAAAAGCGTATTTTGTCCCTGCAGAGCAAATGTAGACTTCACACTGCAACATCTAAGTCTGATGGTCACTGGATTGATTCTGATATAGTAACAGTAGTGAAAAGAACACGCCATAATTGTCCATAATTAAAGAGACAAGCAAAATTAGTGGCTAGGCAGCAAGTGTGATATTTTAAAGTGATCTTATCAATACATCCATGGAGATTTAAAAAGGAAAATGATATAGAGATATCTAAATTACAGATAATCAGCAAGCTAAGCAAATTGTATTCTCTAGAAATAAACTGTTGCACAGCAGATGAAAGATATATTTAAATATATAGTAGAGAGTAATTGTACTTTTTCTTGAGTAAAGATACTCTACCTGCCACTGGGCAGCAGCACCACTACTAGCTCTGATATGGTGAACATGTGACAGGCAGCAATAGGGCAATAGCAAAACAGAGTCAAAGCCCTCAGACTCCAAAGCACCAGTTTATGGTAAGACTGATGATGACATGGCTTATTTATTTATTTATTGTATTCAAGGACTCAGCTGAGTTGATTACTTTAGGAGAGTTAAAGAGGGGTTTCTAGTTTTAGTATTTTAAAGGCTTATTTAGTTATGTACTGTACTTTCATTCTCAAGAATGCAGGAATAAAGATCTCTAAAGACAAACTCCTGGGCCATGTGTTTGCCCCTGTCTGTTACCATCCTTGACCTTAAAAACCTGTTAGGTGTACCATAAACAGTTTAAAAGTAGCCAAAATGTTCACACAGAGATGAGCATCCTAGAGTATTTTAAGAGGACAGAGGTCACAGGAGTAGGAGTAGAAATAACTGAGGAGGACGAGCTTGTAAGTTGTATGGATAGCTACTAGCCATAGTAAATTCTAAAAGTCACGTAGTAAAAAGACTTTGTTAGGCCAATGGCATGTCATCAGAGTTTGCATTGAAGACAGTTCTGTGTTCACAAACATGTGTTGGAGAGTCAGGGCCACCCTTCAGCGTCCCCCCAGGTTCAAAGTCGCTCCTACAGCCCTGTCTGTATACATAGAGAAACGTGTGTTTCAGAGTAAGTAACTAACTTTTGTAATCATAACTTATACTTTAGAGTGAGAGATAGATGCTGTTCCTTTGTGTTCCTTTAGGTATGTTGTATTGTTTTTGTTAAATGTTATTTACAATCTTCCTATTTACAATCGTCAAGATAAACAGCTCAAGTTTCAGGTCAGATATGTCATTTATGAAAATCAAAAATAGTTTATGTAAACTGTTCATTGTAATTTCATGACAAGACATTCAGAACCACCTGCACCTGCTTATCCATTTGTCATAACAGGTAGGCTAACTCAATTTTTATCATTTCTATTTACAATTTTATATCTAGCCAGGATTATTCATGAAAGAAAATAAACAGCAGCAGCACAAAATTTGGGAGGGGGTTGCAACTACAGCACCATATGACTAAATATAATTTAACTTTGATTTGATTACGTGATTTAGTTTCTGTACATTAGAGTAAGGGTCCCTGATCAGCTAGGCAATTTACTAGATGGTCTATAAGTACAGATCATGTTGTGCTTAAACTAAGATTGTGTTTAGATTAAAACATGACATGGAAATAGTGCACTCAAACCTTTACATCATTAAGCCTATGCCATTTTTTTTTCAGTGATTACCAACATGAGTGGGTTGGCTGATCATTAACTTATTTGTGCATTGTTATGTTTTTGTTTGTTTTTATTTATTTATTATTAGGCCTACTATTAGCTTACTATTTTTAGCTACTGTTATCTACCATTTACTATTACAAAACTGTTGTGAAACATGTCACAGCTGTGAGTCAAGTGTAAATGCAAATGGCGAGATAGAATTGTGTTATAGGCTACTAAGTGAATTCATTTGGTTTCTGGGCCAAAAACATCGAGCCCTTCATCGTGTCTGAATTTGCATGTAATTTGATGCAGGGAAAACACCGGGCTAAAAGACAATTGGCACACTTATTCAAAACTAGTGGCTAGACATCGCCCCCTAATGGTGTAAACCTCGGGAGATCACACTGTATCCCTCTGTAAATGCTGAAGAACACAGCACAGTCAGTCATCTTCTTAATTGACATGGCGTTTTACTGTAATCATGTAGGCTATCCATGGACAAAAATGCAAGTAATGATACACAAAGTGGCCAGTTTTTATGATTCGGTCCAGATGTTGGGAGATTGAAACTTTAGACAAATACTAACTACCATTTGTGCAAGTGGATTTCTGAGGGAATAGTGAGACGGTCTTATCCTCGCCTTCACCCCCCGAGAGGAACCTAAAGGGACAGCGCTCCCTGCAGATGCACCAGATGTGCGCTGTTATGGTGAACGGAGAGAGGGGCCTTTTGTGAGGCATCAGATAAGCCCTGTTCCCAAAGCCGGGTCGGATCGGGTATCATCAGCGGGTGTACGAGGGGGCGAAACCCAAGCCCTGCGCACTGGATCGGGTTTCTGTTTACACGAGCGTGGTCTCTGGATTCCTCCAACCAGAGCAGACCGAGGACGGCTGGAGACAGGCCGGAGAGAGGCTCTGAAACAGCCCTCTAGTCCCGCCTGTCTGTCTACCTCTCTGTCTCTCTGCATGGGTTTTAGTGGCCAGTGATATGACCAAGTGTAGACCTCAGTTCACCCCAATAAGTAGGAATATTAATCTAATAGGCCTACTAGGTTTAGAATGAAAAATATCAGTTAATGGTAAACTTATGGTAAAATAAAGTTATCCAAGTTCAAATAACATAGATGTTTGTTTATGTTGCTGAATGCAACTTGATCATCTCCGTCTTTTCACTAACCTGGAAACATGGTATTGTAATACATCCTTTGGCCTTTACCATCAAGAATAGGATGGGACAGATGTTTACGTTCAAGGCGGTTTTCTGAGCGCAGACACACACACCTCCCGCATATGTGAATGTCAATCCTGCCCTCAAGCATGTGGTACTTTTCCTAAGGCATGGGTAGCTCAGGAGCCAAATGTAGACATTTCAGGTGTCTTTTGTTTAGTGTGCACACATAGGTTTACACACACAATGTCACACACACAGGCACTGATCAAACAGATGCCATTTGAGAAAGCCCCTTACATTCTGCCATGGTATCATTTAACTCACCGAGCTCTTTTCATCTCTTTATTTTAAGACAAGAGCATTTGTACACTGTTTGTACTGTGTCCCCTCAGATAAAACACAGTCTTTGCATTCCTTATGTAATGTATCTGTTGAGATTTGGGAGGGGTGGGTGCCAGGTGTTGGGTTACATCAACTCAGAGGGCCCTCCCTTCCCTATCCGGAGAGGGCAGCACCAAGCTACACGCAAAGAGCACGAAGTAGACCGGAAACGAGGTGACTTTGCTTTCACAATAAAGGCAGATAAAAGGACATTGCCTAACAGCAAACATTATTTATAAATAATGGAGCTAAACGTAACCCCTTTATTTCAAGATGTACATTATTTCCTTGTGTAGCTCATAATATTTAGGCCTACTCAGTTTAGGTCATATTCAGTAATAGACTACTAGTCTGGGCAAACTCAAAAACAAGAGATAGTGCAGCGTTTATTCTTTAATAAATGTGTGAACAGAGCTCACGAGTCTTACATTGCGTAGTGTTATCGTTTCTAGTATTTCCTCAAATATCTTGTGTTTAATTTGAGTTTTTTGTTTTTTTGTTTTAGCATTATTACAAATGTTGCAACATTCAAATAGTATGAAAATTAGTAAATTCAATTAAGTTTTGGTCAGAGATTTTTGTGGTTTTTACTTTGGTTTTCTAGCAACATACAATGCAGTTAATATTCTGTTGGGATTAAAAACTGACATGAAAATACCTCATATCATAATTTCTTGAGACCTAAATAGTGATCCATGTAGCCTATGAATCCTCCAAGACCTTAAAGCATTTTGTTTTTGTTTTAGGTTCCAACATAAAGTTTCATAATTAGCTTGTCCTCCTCATGTATAGGCTACTTAAAAGTTGTCATTAAGAATTTACTTTGAAAGCCCCATATGGAAGCCATCTCTTTGTTACCGGTAGATGCTTAACAGCGGTGGAGAAGAGAGAGTGGAGATTGTTCGGCGGTGGAGCCTTCAGACCGGAGTGCACGCATGTTCAGTGGACTCGAATGGTGTGAAGCCCCAGATGAGGGACTCAGGCGTCTGGGAATGACAGGCGCTGTCACCAGGAGTGACAGCTTTCACACAAAGCTACTCCGCTAAAGACCCTTCCAGCTAACACTTAAAACTGATCCGGTGCGGATCCAGTCAGACCAGGACTATGCCAGAGATGGAGAAAGGGAGACCACCGGAAAATAAACGCAGCAGGAAACCTGCGCACCCCGTAAAGAGGGAGATCAACCAAGAGATGAAGGTGAGAGTGAGTTTGTGTACCTCTGCTTGATTAGTTTTTATCCCGTGAGACGTGTTATTGACCGAGCGATAACTTCTGTGCGCAGGTCAGCGGGAGAGTCAACTGCGCACAAATCAATGCTGGGAATAATTAGACAAGAACGGTTTGTTTTCAATGACTGCTCGCCGTGTGTCTTTTCTGTAAGCAATCAAACTTCCTGAACACACTTTTGTTGCAAATTCTGAAAAAGATTCCTGGGGCCTCCTAAGTGTGATTCCCTTAGAAGACGACTAACAAACAAATCATAGGCTAAGGTTTTGTTAATATATATATGGATAAATCTAAACTCAAAATGTCACACACTCAGAGAGGCACAGGGCGTTTTAATTATAGGCTAGATGTTGGCAGTGAAGAAGGGTTGGCCTTTGTCTTCTAGTGACGCCATGTCAGTGCAGCTGTGGCCGGACGCTTATGTCCAGCGGAGATCCAGATGTGCGTCACGTCTTCCCCACTCTTGCGGTGCGCGCACTTGCTGCACCACAGAGGCTTGCCCTCATGCCTTCCAAAAGAGAGGGGGTATTTATATCCTTTAAATAACCTAGCTCAGACGTACTTAGGGGGGAAAACTCTGTCACAAAAAAAAGATGCAAATAGTGCACCAAACTAAAGTTCCTGTTCAAATATACCGTTCACTAGAGCATGTCCTTTAAGAATCTCTCCTCTGTTGCCTGGGTTAAAGGACAGTCACCGCAGAGGCAATAATAAAATCACAAAAACAGACTTGATTCCCTCCCACCATTATGAGCCTGTTACTGTATGGAAACTAATCCATGGGTTGTCTGCTTTGTTTGGGTTTGGACACTGGCTATTTGAGAGTGTTGACCGTGGTGGTAAGTGATAGCCTATCCGAAGCTCCTTCAAACAGGAACTCAGAAATCTATAAAGACAAGCAGATTTTTTTAGATATCTGAAACTCCTTCAAGCAGGAACTCAGAAATCTATAAAGACAAGCAATTTTTTTTGGTTTGGGGATTCTGGCTTTTCGTGAGAGAGGAAATGTGTACTTTCTGTGTAAGTGGTTTGGATTGTAGCGCTTGATATCCAGGGGAGGTGTAGTGTTACAACTTAACTAATTTTAATCAAAACATGTGAAACGCTATCCCCCGCTTGATGTGAGCCTGCTTGAGCTGAATCTCAGGGTCGGCCCCGGTTTGTTGCCTTTGGCTGCAGCTCTCTCTGTGGTTTGGGATATGGCTTGTCACTCTCACAAAGCAGATGTTTGTCTGAACTGCCAAAAAGAAACAAAAACAACATTGTGGGAAGTGGAGGGGTGGGAGAAGAAAAAAATGGCCTTCTTTCGTTAACATGAAAACAGAAAGGCTAAATGACGCTGTATGCGTATAGGAGAGTTGCCATCGATGTAGTCCTCCCGCGAAACACCATGATACCCAGATTAGACGTGATGTGAAACACGCAAGGCAACTGTAGTGTAAAATCCTTCACATGTGTGCCTTCAAAATGACACAAATGGTGAAAGGGCAAAGGCAAGAGAGTGAGAGAAAAAAAAAAGACAGACAGGAAAGCAGGCAAAACTGATTTCTAGCTCAGCTGAGGTCCAGCCTGGTGTTGTCTCTGTAATACATCTGTTTCAACACCACATTCGGACCTACTCCCTCCACGTCAGCCGAGAGCGCAGCACCAGACACCGGATACTTAACTTTAATCATCGTTAGGCATATTTAGCTGGATATGATACCACTGCTTGCACTCACCCACACACTCTCCCAAACACACACACACACACACAGCAGAAAGTGAGCAAGCAAGGGAGAGATCCATTTCTTTGAGGCCCTAGTGCAGAGCAGAGGTCGGAGTGAGGAAAGCAGGGGAAAGAATGTGCAGTCAGTACTACAGCACTACAACACCACCACAGCAGGCTGGCTGTGCTGGAAAAGGGTGAAACCTGAGAGGCAGAGCTGTGTCGGGTGTCAGGGCTGGAAGGTGCTGGGGTGGAGGCGAGGATGGTGAAGATGGGATGTGGGAGGAGGGGGGGGGGTAGAGGAGAGGAAGAGAGACAAGGAGGGACAGGGAAAGCTGGGGAAAGAGAGTGGTAGACGTTGGAGAGAGAAGAAGGGAGAGGAGTGGGGCATTTCCGAGAACCGTGGGACCTCGCTGTGGTGTAGGGTGTCCCGCTCTGATTTCTGCCCGTTCCGGATCAGGTTTCTCCTCCAATCCGGTTCTCCCAAAAGCCACAGAGAGAGGTGGGTGGATAAAGAGAGAGACCTTTGTGTTTTCTTTTTTTTTTTCATCTGGTCGTAATAAAAAAAAGGGGACCACACATCCCATCTGCGGAGAGAAGTTTTCTTTTCTCCCTCTTTTTTCCAATTAAAAGAGATAAACAAAGGATGATTCATAGATTTCACACTGGTGTTAGGTTTTAAACCTTTCCGTCTCAGATTTAGCAAGAGTAAACAACTTGAATACATCATGGAAAAAGCGTCATACTGTACTTCACTGTGGCTGTATTAATTTCTCCAACTGGGCTGGGGCTGAAAAAGAATCCCTCGCATTGATTCAGCGTAGGAAGGTCTGATTATGTTTAACATAGGATAAAAAGTTCCACTAACAACCCTAAAATGTACATGCACTGTTTCCCATTTGCAGGCAGGCTGTGGCTAAGTTAACCTATGCCTTTACATGAAACATTAAGTGATTTCTTTTTCCTCTTTTTCTCACGCAGACGTTTGCAGAAAGCACCATGAATGAGCTGCTGGGATGGTACGGCTATGACAAGGTAGATCTCAGAGACGCGGAGGCCAACGAGATCAGAAACTACAGAGAAAGGCGTCAGCATGTGTCCGTGCTAAAAGGTGAGGGCAGGTGTCGACAGTTCACTGTTCAAGAGTCTTCTTGAATTTGAACAGGTTCTTCAGGTTTTGGTGCAGACATTGAGTCACTGTTCAAATTTGCTAGACATACTCTGCTATAGTTGCAACTTCTTAAGTTTCATTCATTCAGCTGCATGTATTGTTTCTCAGCACGGTTGTACTAAAAATCAGTGTAGGGCATTGTTACTGTTTATTACAGTACCATGTACGCCATACGGTGAAGTTACGCGATTGTATTGCATGAAAAGTCCAAGTCATTAGTATTATATAACATTCATGTCTTTCAGAAAACTCATTGCCAAAACCCAAGAGCCTGGACACCAAAGTCTGTCACTCGGTTCTCGCCATGAAGAGTGGAGAGAGAGAGTCCTCCAGTGTCCCCTCCTCTTCACCCTCCTCTTCCTCAACAAGTTCATCCCTGGCCACCCCCAAAGAGCACAAGAGTGCCCCTGTTATTGTCCCCCTTATAAAGCCATCAGCAGGTAATGGGCTATTGGACTACACAGAAAGAGGTCGGATTTTAGCTCATAGGATCCCCCCCCCTTCACACACGCACACATAATCCATGACCTGTATGTGTTTATACATGAGTATATACAGTCTACTGAAGATTCATAAACCCCATGCCTAGGATCCAGATACCTGGTACTATCATTTCTATTTTGTTTATTGTCCTTCCAGAGATTCATACAGTTAAATATTATATTATTATATTCAGTGATAGCATAAAACTGTATCATATGTGATCTGAAATGAAACAGTGATTAAAATAGTCATGTGCTGACTTTTTAATTTGAGAGGGTTATCAGGGTGAACAGTGTCAGAACTGCAACAGTGTCATTGTCACAGTTCTTACACAGTGCAGTCAATATTGATGTAAAAACCTTCCAACTTAAGATGTCATTGCATACATGCAGTCTTTGTTGTATTATAATGTACATAATCAAACCAGTTCACAATGCGTCAGTGTCCATATACCTACGGACTGCACAAAGCAATGATGCAGATAATAAGAAATAACAGGAGTGTAGCAGGATCTCTGAGCTCTCTGAAAAAATATTGACGCAAGACGTCTTTTATTCATTCATAGTAGGGTAGTAGCCCACTGAACATTTGGGAGCCCCTCTAGCTGTGGGCCAAGATTCTATTATTCTCTAACATATTGACATTATTAAAACATACTGTACACTTGATCAGATTTTTGTCTAAAGGATCACTTCCTGGTTAAAAAGATAAAAGCTCACTCATGTCTATTGATTTCTGGTGAGATTAGTCCACTGGAAACCACTTGGCTTTAACTGTTCACAGATACTGAGAGGTAAAGACTTCTTACGTGGCTGTCTAAATCTTCCAAATTCAACACTAGTCTCATCCTTAAAAGATCTGTCAACCCAACAGCCACACACACCTCTTTGGAACTCGGCTGTTTTAGCAAACCTGGGTAGTAATACCTTTGCAAATTACAACTCATTAAACTTTTTTTCTGCTTTTCCCCTGCAGTGGAAGATGTGCAGAATGTGCAAATAGTGTGTGTTTGGTGCCAGAAGGAAGGGGTAAAACGCTACTCTCTATGTATGGGTTCAGAGCTCAAGAGCTTCTGCAGTGAGAAGTGTTTTGCTGCCTGCAGACGGGCCTACTTCAAACGCAATAAGGTTAGTGGTAAAGGAAACATTTTAATGTACAATACATATCAGCATCACTGTGGGCAGTCATAAACATTTTCCTTTGTTGGTGAGATGTTGATGATGATGAATGATCTGTAGATTTGTATTTATATTTTTGAATGTGGTGGGTTCAGTAGATTGTCACACACATACAGTACAGGTACTGTGAACAGAGTTTGTGTCAGCTGTGTCACTCTCATAGGACACCCAGGTATCAGGTGGTTTCTAGCTGGTAAACAGACCTTCAGAAACAGATACTCCTGATTTTGTGAGGTCATAACTGATGGATCAATTTACAGGAATTTAAAAAAGGGGGATCTCTGAGAACACACTTTCTAGTTATTATGGAGGAGCCAGTATAGGAATGGTGGGAGGGAGGTCAAAGTTTGTAGAGGACACTTAGTATCAGTTTCACGTTAATGGAGTAGGGGATGGCCATTAAGTGGCATTGGTCTGGAGGACAGGAAAGCTGCAACTTTGGAGAACCGCTCTGACGCACATTGCTATGATTTTTCACCTTCCATTACAGCATGGATATACCCTCTTTGCGGTGTGACAAGCAGCTATATCACCTGTTGTTTATACTGTGTTAGGTTTATTCACATGGCAAAATAGACAAAATGAAAGGGCTGAACAGACTCTGCATGCAACAAGCCCTCTAGTTTTTCGGATGGCGGGGAGGAAAGCATTGCCGTTGGCTTGTCGCTGCTTGTCTGAGAGGAAAGCCAGGAGCCCTGGGGCGAGGTGTCCACTTTCAGTGCATACCTTACCTTCAGCTGCCTCATGTTTCGTAACTCAACACGACTCAAGGGTCACAGAGATGGGGAAGCACTCAGATCCACAGCAGATCAGCTTACATGAATCAAGAGGAATTTCCTATATTAATACAGGCAAGGCCATTAATAATGTGACAATACATCACCTGCATTATCTCCCTGCTCGGTTGTAGAATCATATCTGTTTCACAACACAGTGATTTCCCTTTGCTGTACTGACCTTTAGGGTTTGGTGCCATGCATGATGTTCAAACTGCTTCTAACCATGATGACAAGGCAATTCACTTGAAGCAATTTTTGCGCTTGTTATGTAAGAAGCTCAGCTTGGGTTTTATGACCACAGAATGATTCCAGTGTAGCATTTTGATTTAAAGCAACGGCAGCTACATCATCATGAACTAGAGAATGAATCCATCAAAAGTAGGGATGAGCTCATATCTGACAAACTGCTTCACAGTTCATGGCATGTGTGTCACCCTGTGGTTTTCCCCTGTTAGGCCAGAGATGAAGACCTCCATGGTGAGAGATCCCCTCAGCACTCCCATACAGAAGACTCGCCCAGACTGGTGTTGAAGATAAACAGCAATGTCAGAGTAAGAGGACTCTATCAATGTATCTTTTGTTTTCAAATGTAAAGTATTATTACGCATAGACTATCAAATTACAAGATTAAAACAGCTTTATGCACATGTATCTTGTGTTCCTCTTACCGTAAGAAGTTAGGATAAAGTGAGCCTATCTCCCATGACTGTATATTTGTACAAATTGTTTGTTTTCAGCTAGGATCTAGGATCTATCATATCAATGACCCTCCACAGTCTCTCTCCCCTGTGCCACAGGTATGTGATTGGTGCAAGCATGTCCGTCACACTAAAGAATACCTGGACTTCGGATCTGGTGAGGAACGACTTCAGTTCTGCAGCACCAAGTGTCTGAATCAGTACAAGATGGATGTTTTCTACAGAGAAGCCCGTGCAGCTCTTACAAGCTCCAGCCCAAGCAGAGCCAGCCAGGAGGGGAGGGCGGACAGCGGTGTGAGTGGGCAAAAGCTACTCACTCCTGAGTCTTGGAACAGCAGCAGCAGTGCAGGAGAGGCTCGTCATAGAAACCTTTCCCCTAAAGGGGCTACGCCAATGCATGGATCAGCAGAATCCACCTCCATCTCCACCTCAGAGGCATCCTCTTCTAATTCCAAGGTCCCTGTCTCTGGGCTGAGGACACTGGAGAGACCCATCCATCCTCCTCCACACCCCCCTGTTGTGGAGGTATCACCCCATCCTGCTTCCCTTCATCCTCCACCTCTTCCTCGCCCCCCTTTGGAACATCAGCCAGTACCTCAAATGCACATGCCCTTCATCAGACCTCCTCTTCATGCTCAGGGCCTTAAAAGCCCCCTTGCCAACCACCCCAGACACCCAGGCCCCCCTTCCAGCCCTATTCACCGACCTCCTCACTCTCCTCACTTGCAGCCCCCGACCTCCACTTCCATGAATCCCCCTGGACTGATGCATCCTTTCCCAGGAGCCTATTTCCCTGGGTTGCACTCCCCTCCTCTGAACATGATGCCAAGAGGTCCAGTCCCAATGCCTCCTTTAATAAACTTTGGTATTCCTTCCTTCAGCCCTCTTCTGCCCCAACCTACTATACTGGTGCCTTATCCCATCATTGTTCCCCTACCTGTCCCCATACCCATTCCTATCCCCATTCCAGTTCCTTCTAAGGCAACCCTAGAAACTCCAAGTCACAGTGGTGTTATCCAGCCTGTGCCAGAAGGGGCAGACAGGGGTAGATCCAGGGCTACCAGGCCACCATCTCCAGGGAACCCTGAAGGGGTAGCCAACAAATTGGGTGGAACATTGACTCAAGGTCTCCCCTCACCAAGTGATCCCAACACAAGGGACACAGATTGGGTTAAATCAGAGAGGTCATTCCCCTCCCCAACATCCACATCCCACAGTGGCGCGTCCTCCCCCAGTGCACCGTACAGCGAATCCCCCTGCTCAGCCCCAGAGTCAGAGGTGCTGATAGACTTTAAGCAGTCAGAGCGACAAGTCATTCAAAGGGTTCTCCAAAGGACCCAAGTGAAGCTAGGGCCCAGTCCCAATGGAGTGGTGGATGTAGCAGTGTCTGGAACAGGGCAGGGTACCAGATCAGGGCTCCACGACATCATCAGACCCTCCCCTCCTCTGACACAGTCCCCTTCACATGACACTATCTACCACCACCGGGACTCCCACACTCCACCTTCACACACCCCACCCAGCCCCACAGGGAGCAGCCATCCATATGATGCCACGTCATCTGCCCTGACATCTCAGGACCACGGTCCAAAGGAGATGTCCTCTCCATCCACACCCGCCAGTCCAGACTCCTCCCTACCCCAGAGAGTACCAGCAGCACCCCCTGACCCTGCACTCAGTGAGCTGGAAGCTATCAAAGAGAACAAGTGCTCTGTTGTTGGCCCTGTGCGGGTTGAGGTCCCAGTCAGTCAGTCAGAAGAACCCTTAGCAGTAGTCGGGGAGGTAGGAGAGGACCCCCATGTACCTGATGAGGACCATGCCTATGCCCTGCCCACAGCGCCAAAGACAGGGACCACCCCACTGCTCTTGCCCAAACTCAGGGACAAGGGTAGCATGCGGAGCCCTGCTAATGTGCCCAGTTCTGGAGACATGGAACCAGCTCTGAAGAGGCGATGCCTTCGAATCCAGAATAAGTAGAGGATGGAGGTGAGAGATTCTATGACAAGGCGAGGCAACGTGTAGATAGCATTGCTTTCACTAGGTGTTCTATCCGATATTACTGAGTTGCACATTAGAAGAAGAGAGAGAACTGTTGTACCTTGTTATCTTACTCATACATCTACAGAAGACATGCCATAAGCAGCCCATGGATGGGATTTACTGCATCAGAGCATTTCAGATATTGTCAGGTGAATTTAGGAGTATACCAAGTTGGCTCTAACTGCCATTTCATTGTTCTGTATGGCAAGCCCACAAATGTGATATTCTGTGTTGGTTAAATTAAAAGCCAGCAATTATTTTTAAATGCCATTTGACTAGGGATTGGAAAATGTGCACATACACACATTCACACATACACAGGGCAAGCTTAATCACAGGTCTCGCAGTATGCGCGTGGTCACTAAACAGCATGGCGCCAAAGAGAGAGAATCCCAGTAACCTGGCACTGCTCGGGGCTCTAAGGTTACAACAGGGGAAGGAGGTGGAGGGCACAGGCAGTGAGAGTCACTTTGAAAGGCGATCACTTCACCACAACCTGACAGTCACAATGCTTTGTTTGCATGGCGGCCTGTTTTGTAGGCTCTAGATTTGTGTCTGCATGTCTGTTAAAGAGGGAGGGACAGATTTATGTTTTTAACCAATTAGCTGATGCTTGTACCCAGAACAGTTTGCAATGTACGGGAAGGAAGTATGTTCATTGTCTTGACAAGGACAGATGGCTGCTACTAAATCATAACTGTGACCTTGAGGTTATGGGATGGTCTGTCCCACCTGACACGCAGACAGAGAGACAGATCAAGTGAGGTTGACTAAGTGGGACCCCAAAGTCAAACTCTTGCTTCTTGCAGTATGAAAAGTGAGGCAGTGCAGACATGTTTCTGAGGTCACTGTAGAGACAGAGGTGATTGTTGTAGACTACAAGGCGCTGTGAACAGAGAGCAAGCCCTTAGTTGTGATAGAGCTCTGGGGCCTCACTAGAAACACAGGGACAGGAACCAGAGTGCTCCGATTACGCATGTCATAATGACACCCTGTTCTGGCTTTGGCTCGTCCCTCTCCCATATATGAGCCGTCTCCCCTTTCAATTTTTCTTTTCCCTTTTCCTTTACTCACCATCGCTGTCCCCTGCCAACCAGATGTTGTTGTTAGAGTGCAGCAGAAAATCCCTCCTTACTTTGGACCGATCAAAGAGCCTATTGATTTCACTTGCCTGATTGGTAGTCCAAATGGCTGTTACACCACCCGTTGTCCTCGTCCACTGGTATCTCGCCATAATGCGATCATTTTACCATTTTACTGTATGTCCTGAGATTAATCCGCTGATATTACAGAGATGGTTTTAGATTTCAGCTGGCCTGCTTTCCTCTCCATTTTCCTCTCCAAAATGCCACGGGTCAGCTTAATAATTATGTTTAAAAATGATGGCTGTTGATAGAGAGAGCACAACATAAATCTTTATCCTATACCCCAGATGTTTGTGCCCTTTCACTAAGTAAATTCCCACTTTACTCTTTGTCTTTTGTTGTGGTCTCATGCATCCCCTTAGTAACCAATACATATGAAATCACAGCATGCTGCTTGTGTCGTGCAGATGGATTTATGGCCCCAAGTTGTGTGTAATGGGAGCTGGCTGCCGTATGCGAATGACTTTAGCTCGCCACCTCTGTGCTCTGGGCCGAACATTGCTGTCCAGTTCTATTGTCTCCATTGCTAAAAGTCTTTTAAAAAATCTGACAGAATCAGCAGCCAACTGGAGGATTTCACCTCAGGAAACAGCCTCTTTTTTTCCATCTCAGTTTTCCTTGCCTTTATTTGGGATATTTTATAGCCCCATGTAATCCGATCCCACCACATGGGTATTCGCTGAGCGTTTGAAACTAAAACGCAATGGGACAGAGGGAGTACAGAACCCTGGATTGGCCCTTACATGTGAGTGTATGTGTGTGTGCGCGGCTGTTTATGTTTAATGTGTGTGTTTGAATGAAAGTCTGTGTTAGTGTGTGAGAGAGAAAGGGGCCAGATGTTCCTTGTTTGATTGTGCCCTGTGCGACAGTTATCTGAGTGTTGACATGACTAAAAGCCTCATTCTCAGTGTTTATGTAGAATGGGCGGATTAAGGAATGAGTGTCCAGAGCAGGAGGGGTTGATATAAGATATGCTAGAAATTTAAATTACACAGAATCAGCCCAGAATCTATAACATCTCACCGCTCTTTCCCCTTCTTTCTCCCTCTCTCTCCACCTAATGAACAGACTCCCTGTTTAACACTGTACGGTGGTGCCAGATTCAGTGCCACGCCCTCTTGTGGACAATGCCAGTGCTAACACCCTCCAGCCAGTCCCTCAGCCTGTCCACCCACCAGAGTGTTGCTCTGCCTGTAGACCAGCAGGGTGCCAACCCAGGAAGCAGTCCAGATGGTCATATTATCACAATTCAATGTGGGGGAAGAACACAACACAGTCACAAATCTTGTCTTGGACCAAAGAGTATTGCTGGCTAGTGTGTTATGTTGTGTTCAGTGAGCGCCTGATACGGAGCATCTCAGATCTTCTCCCTGTCTGACGTTCCTCTATAGTGTCTGTATGTGTGTATGTGCGCACAAGTTAGTGTGACTGCCCAGATGCGCTCCTCCTCCTCCTCCTCCTCCTCTCCTTGCTGTACACAGCAGACAGGGCTCTGATCAGCCTTGTGTGGTCTTCTCAGATGGAGCCCGAACATGATCTCTTTCCAGGGGAAACGGTTTGTTTTCTCTGCCCGGCTTGCACAAAGAGCCACATTGTTCCTCTCCCTATATCCCACGCTGACTCCCCACTCCAGGTTTTGGGTTACCTGGCCGACGGGGGCTCAGACTTCAGGAGCTTTTTTTATTTTTTTGACCGACAGCCAGGAATATAGTATACCCTTCTCCCCTCCACCTCACCGCCCAATCTAAATACGGTACACAGTAACATACAGTAACAGTTGTGAAGTTTGATTTCTCAGAACTGATTGCCTGTGATTCCCTCCTCAGCTCACTTCCTTCAAGGGAGGAGAGAAATTCTGCTGAGATTAAGACTTCATCCCTGGGCAGTTTATACACTGTGTGGAGAGAGCCTGGCTGGGCTGTTAAGACAGACAACTGAGCAATATAACGCAATCTCTGAGGAGAAAGGATGCTCCCTCTGCCTCCTCTAAAAAAAAATAAAATGACATAGAATATATGATATACAGTATCTGAGATGGTCTGTCAACACGTCGTCCTGATGACGCTGGTCCATAAATGTGTGATTTACAGACTCTCCCTCACTTTTCACCTTATCTGCCAAACCTTTTTAGCAAATCAGAACATAAATCACTTTTGGCACAAAGTGTCATGCATGTTTGCTTTAAACATGTTTGCTGAACATTTGTGGCACATGACAGTTCAACTGACCCTGATTCCAAGTTTTATTTTATGTCACTGGCTCTGATCAGATGATTCTAAAAAAAATCAGGCATGTAATATTACCAAATGTGGTATTATACTCAACCGTCAAATGCTGTAGTATACAGCGATCAGTATTACAGTTCCCGCTATTGGGAACATCTGATGAGATTTGATCCCGCTAGATCACTTAGAGGCTTTGTCAACACTTGTCCCATTGTAAGATTTCAGTTTTTTTCTAGTTGAACTCTACACAGATACTATGTGATGTTATATTAACTTATGGATGATACATCTGTAGATTTCCACAAAAAAATGCTTTATTTCTTCATAATATTTTTTTTGATGATTGTATATTGTGAGTGCCGAAGCTCTTAAATGCCCCTATGTTTGTATACTGTATCCCCACTAGAGAGCAGTGTTTGCCTTTGTAACTTTGCACCTGCCCTTTTCTGACAAGAAAGCACCAAGAGGCCCATAGGCTGCTGAAACCCATACAATTACACAGAACACTACACTCGGTGGTAGCTGACCGATATCCAATGCCAAGTAGATAGTTTTTCCTCCACATCTTGCTTACATTATTTTCTCATTACATTCTAATATTGCCTACCATTACAGCTGTGTCATACCAAGAAAAACCAAGCTACCCTTCAGTGCCTCTTCTTAATGAAGAGTTGAACAGTCCCCCGGGATAAGTAGTCATCATAACCTACTCCTAGAATAACTCCAAATGTGACGCACCCCTGCTATCATTCCAAAACTACATGCCTATCAGTTTGTGTGTTTGTGCATGTGCCTAGAGCAGCAACACATTTCTCCCCACTCATTCCAGCCTACACCATCACCACAGGTCATGCCATTATGTTAGTGTCATCCTCGGCTGGCCAGGGGACTCTCTGTCATCAGCTTGTGTGAGCCAGTGATGACATCACTCAATGCATATAGCTGCGGTGTCAACATGTGGTCTTATACTCTGACGCCAGAGGCCAAAAAATATGTTGTTAAGACTGCCATTGATGGTTTTATTGCACATTTGAATCATTGCCATTTCTGACCTGATACAGGATGTGTGTTAATCCAATGTTGTCCAACAAATAAGACTTTTTTATGAGACATTTTGTTGCTGTTGTTGCCTGAAATGCATTGGTACCCCTGTCAAACATTTAGCCCACTGTCTGAAAAGATTATTCACAGATTGTATTTGACTATAGACCCAGTAACCAAGAGCTTTGGTGGAGACCTCTTTGTAAAGTAAAATAAATAAAAGTTATTCTAAGAGCAAGGAAACGTGTGGTGTGTTTTCTGTACTTTAAATGTTTGTTTTCTTAAATTGTCAACCCAACCGTCTAATTCTGAAAATTTGCATAAGTAATTCACACACATAAAACAATTATCCAGATTTTGAGCTGTGTATAAGGAGTGCAAACGCACTGCCTTGTAATTTTCTATTTTTAGTGCCAGCGTATCTGTCGCATTAGCATTCCTAAAATACTGAGGGTTGGTCGAGGCCCTGTGCGGCGACGGTAAAACAGATGAATGAGATAAGAGAGCAGGAATTCCGGCTTGGTGAGGGCTCGTTGGGAACAGTGGTTGGAGGTAGCTACTTGTGGGCGGGATGGGGAGTTGGTATGCCGGCCTGGTGCAACTGTCCAGTGGTAAGAGAGAGACCAAAACTGCTGGTCAAGACTCCTCAGAACATTTATCAGTCCACAGCAAAATAGGGAACAGACATCGGATTCAATAGTCACCGTCTATTAGGCAGCACAAAACCGGACACAGGGCTTTGCCTTCAAAATAAAATGTGTCCATTTTTATCAACGAGATTAGGCTGCATTAAGTTAACATTGTGTTTTGTTATTATTGTATTATTTCTGTTTGATCTTTAAGATTTTGGTTTCAAATTGTATCAACAAAATGAGAGACAAATTTAAAAAACTTTAGATGTAAATTTTTATTTGTATATCATTTCGTACAAAATGGCGCAGATGGTCTACAGCGTGCTTTACAACTGTTGTAAAAATACATATAAAAAGGAAGATGACGAAAATTTAGGAAGATTTAAAAAAAATCATACAATAAAATACATAATTAAAAACAAATGAAACAGCGAATAATGACATTCCTTTAAATAAACTACATAATTAGCGTGAAAGTTAATTCTCAGCTCATGATCCAGAGAGGTTTGATGTGATTGTTTGGTTTGATTGTGCCACGTACGGAATTTATTTTACATAATATTTTTATATTAGCCTATTTAATACATTTATATAGGCTAAATATATAATTGTGTTTGCATACTCTAAAATACATTTCAATAGTCTTTGTATTTATTCACATATTTACATTTTTTTCATAAATAAATATTTAGATGATAAAATATTTAAATAGTTATCTTATATAGTATACTAATATTAGGCCTAGGTCTATATTAAATACATGTATTATTTATATTAATTCCAATTTTGACTTTCCTTACTCTTCCTCTAATTTATTTATCCATTTACTTATTTGTTTATTTAACTATCTTCTGTTGGGCTATTTATTTATGAGTGTTTTTTTAGTTTGAAAGTTCTAACAGGAAGTACTGCGGTTGTATTCTGTCTGACTTGACAGCAGTCTGTCCTCCAGACTTGACACGTTGTGGTCGGATCCGATTTGGTTGTACCTACCTGGAAGCACACGGGGCGCACCTGAGAGTGAAGTGCGGCTTCACTCGGCTCTCGAAAGCCCGCTCGGGTTTCACTTCCCTGTGAGATATTAATGAAACGGAGTGAGACAGCGTAGCAACTTTGGCAGCGGGTAAATAATTAACCACTGAACACAGTTTACAGACGAGCTGGCATGAGGAGCTGAGCCAAGCGGCAGCGGAGTGCGCCTACCGCCGCCTGTGAACCGGGACAAAACAAAATAAACAACCCTACAGGTGTTTTTGTATTTTCTGCTATTTCATGTCATTTGATCTGGATACACGGTGCTGTAATCATGCTTGGAGCGGAGAGCAGGCTGGAAAGCCGGTTAAAGAAGCTGGAGACCCTGATGAGGAACCCGCAGTCAGCACTAAACTTGGAAACCCTACTGGTGAGTTTGCGTTTACCTTCAAGGTAGGTGTCATAACTTAAACGATTGACACGCAAAAGCCGTGATGCCAGTCATAATTCTGTCATTAACACATGAAGAGACACGCCCGTTGTCTCAGGGAACAGCTGGAGTGAACGAATCAAACATTAGTTTGAACAATCTGAAGAAAAATGCTAATTATGGTTATTGTGTGAGCCAATGATTGGACAGTAGGCTACTCTTTCTAACGTTTAAGATTACTGCTAGATTAAACTTTGTTTATCAGTACTTTGGCTTTTAGTCAGGGAAACCCCACCTAAACTCAACGTGTTGCCACCTTTTCCTGAGTTGAATACCCTGAATACACTCCTCACTTTTACAGGTATCCTATGATGGGAAAATATACTTAAAGCTAACTCAAACTTTTTTTTTAACATCAAACATGGTTAATTTTTTAAAAGGGGCATTAAACTGACTCAAACTGATCGTCATTCAAAGAACAAAAGAACTAATCAGTGCAAAAAGTCATTGCTAATTCATCCATCTTTTTTCTCCTCCCATCACTCTGGAGTCTCTTTGTGGCCTCTAATTAGCAGGACCCCTCTCTGACCTGTCCAAAGAATGTACTGAGCCCACTTTGATAAAACTTCAGCCACTGATCTTCTCTGCCCCAACCTCTGAAACAGATAGGCCTACACATTTTTGGGGGTTTGGTTTTATGCAGGGCTGTAGGCTACTTGTGTAAAAATTACATTTGAAACCATGGCAAACGTAATGGCTTTCAGACAATCCAGAGATACCTGAGGAAATGTCAAGACAGGATGAACATGCTTTTCAACATGCTTTCGCTTTCACGCTTACGCTCAGCAATTTAAATAATAAGGTCGGGAAAATGTTCAGAAAATCATTGTAACTGGTGAAGTCATTCAGCTGCTTCATGCGGGTTTGATATTGACAGAACCAGATTGTCAGGCACATTATCCTGGTGATATTCGGTGCAAACCCAGACAGTCGTGCTGAGGAATCATTATTGGGGCCAATATGTCTTCCCAAAACAGCCCCTCCATCGCCAGCATATCCTGCTGGAGGGAACCGTGTCTATTCTCAGTGCTGATGAGTCACAGCCACTGCTCTTAGCCTTACAAGAACAAACCCAATTTATGGCATCCAATGACAGAATCATACAACAAAGTTAAATGAATCAACTTAAATCCCACGTCCACTGTCTGTCCTAATCTCACCAGTCATTACTCTCAGTTTTATCACTACAGTCAGCTGCGGTCTGGTTCCAAGCAGCTCTGTAGTGGATGTAACAATGGCCACCTAATTCTGGGAGCTCCCACACAGGAAGCTGAAGTCACGTCCTGGAATTGAGATGGAGTTAACCTGCCCTGACCTCCCCTCACTTTTTTCCTGTTTGTCCATAGTAATTTTTGTTGTGTACACTTTTTTTGGTTTAGGCAGGTTGTTTTTTTTTTTTAATCTGTGGAACTAAAGATTCATGTCTGAGTTGAGAAGATTTTTAGGAGATAAGCTTTTCTTTCTTTTTTTTTTTTTTTTTTACAGTGGGCATAATCCTAAAACGTGTAATTGCTGTTATTCCACCAAGTGTTAATAGTCACAGAAATCTTGCTAGAGCAATTTTTTGCTAAGTGAGCAATGGTTAGCTGGATGAGTGATGATTTTTCAGTCAGCACTTTAATACTTGATTTATTTGTTATGTGGTTCTGCTGTAATGACAAACTCATTAGTAAATGAATCACTGATACATCTTGACTCTTGATTTATTGTTTGTCTTCATCCTCACTGCCTTTGTTGATCATTGCTGCATATATGTATCCTGTTGCCCGCATGCTCGCGCTTGTGCATGTATGTCCTTGTGTACATACATCATTCAAACAAAATCTTGCCCTATAGTGGTAGCAAACAAATACACCCCTCCCTTCAAAAGCTCTGTCCCCCAAATTTCATTTCTCAGAGGTTTCTCCACCGTTGAAACATGTCCGCCCTTTCCTGGTCATATAACTTTCTTCTCTGCTTTACGCTTCAGACCTTTAGGCTTTTTCTTGGCCATCTCTCCTTCTTCACAGTGCCTGGAGTCCAGCGTGTTCGAATGGGCCGGTGTATAGAACTCTCTCTTTAACTGTCCTCCGGCCCCCCATCACTACTGTACTTGAGCACCAACGCCACCTGCTGTTGATTGGCGGGAACAATGTTGTGTGGCAATGTCCACACCACTTTCTTTGTTTTCCACTTACAGAACCAGGGCTGTGTAGGAATTCTTTTTACAGGAAAAACAAGAGCTAGCAAACCGTAAGGAAATAGTTGCTGAATTTAGCAAGTGTATTGGATTACACTCACTTACTATGCCTTTAACTGTATGGCAAAACTTGAGATTAGATGTGACACTACTGTATTCATAACTTTTTTACTTGAAATTGATGAAACCTAGACAGATTTGACAAGACAGTTGATAGTGAACTGTAACCCTAGTACAGATGTCATTTCTAACTCTTTGTGTAATTTTTTTTACATGTACTGGTACTGTACTGGTTTCACTCTTTCAGATGGTTTTAAATTTTAAAAACCCACATTTCCTGCTACACACACGGAGAGGGCCAGTAGCATCAACACACAAACACACACACACTGCAAATGCTTCATTTGAATCTGCTAAAATTAGATTATATTTACGTATGATTCAAATGATATCAACTGTCATCATGTATCAGTGATTCAAATTAGTTGGCTCACAGACTGTTAATAACAAAGTTTCCTCTCTACTGCAGTAACCATTGCCGTTATAACGCGCACACACACACACACACACACACACTGTGTAAAATGATCACAGATCCTCAAGCACTCCGCCTGAATCCAGACCCATAAGCTGTTTGTCCCACAATAGCTTCTGAGGCTTTAGCTCTATTTCCACCCATCTGCAGTGGGGGAGATCTCTCTCCGCACCGCTGCTATTTAAAGGTGCAGAATTGTTCCACATGCCCCCTGCCCACCCACTCACATGTCCCCGAACAAACAGTCCGATAGACACTATGACTCAACTCCCCCCCCCCCCCCCCCCCCCCCCCCCCCCCCCCCCCCCCCCCCCCCCCCCCC
>NC_060159.1:17896449-17905297 GCF_021292245.1 Micropterus dolomieu
GCAGAATTGTTCCACATGCCCCCTGCCCACCCACTCACATGTCCCCGAACAAACAGTCCGATAGACACTATGACTCAACTCCCCCCCCACCCCCACCCCACCCCCCCCCACACACACACACACACTGGTTGACTTCACTTGACCCTTGTTTTTAGGGAGGATCATACTACACCCTCACCCCCCCCTGCCCTGCCAGCCACCTGCGTTCAGATCACAGAGACCTTTTGGTTCTATGTGAAACTCAACAGCGCTGGTTTAAGCACTGATGACACCACTAAGGCCCCGGCTTTTAGTCGGATGCTGCCGCTGGCCCTCTCATTTGTTTGTTTGGTAGGAGCGGGTGTTGGGAGGCCTAGGTCACAGTCTATGTGTTTGGGCGTCATGTGACTCGTTATTGTTGTTGCATGACTTGTTGTGTCTTAAGATCCTGCATCCATTGTCCTCCTGTCGTTGTTTTGTTATGCTGCACATTAGCAGTATCATGTTCTCTAACCATTAATGTTGCGTTTAGCAACACACAACTCACAAAATGTAATTCCTTCCTTCCTTGCTTCCTCGCTTGCTTCCTCTATTCATTCAGTTTTGTTGTCTTTTATCAGCCAGCAGACAGTCAGGGTTGCCAAATTTACAAGACTTGTCCTAACTTAACGAGAGAGTCACGAGAAAATATTCCTTCCTTCCTTCCTTCCCAACTTAAACGAAGCTTCAGATCAGCTTTGAAACATGACGGTATCTAACTAAATTAAGCCAAACCCAAGCGCTAAAAGTTCCAACATTGAATGATGAATGTAATGGTTAGTTTGAGAGGCAAAATTGTTGAATAATGTGTTTATTGCACCCAAGGTGAAACTAGAAGTTAAATAATACCTTGTTTCTGTTTACTTGTTTGTTTGTGTTTTGTTTCCAATGGGTGATTTAGTTTTGTTGTCTTTTCTGTCTTTCAGGATTCCATGAACGCGCTGGCTCTTGATCTGAACTATCCTGCCCTGCGGAAAAACAAAAACATAGAGGCCTTTCTGAACCGATGTAAGAGCTACAGTGTGTTTTCGTGAAGGTCAAGATTCTCGTGCTTAGCTTGAATGAAATACAGACCAGAGCAATCTGGTCATGGGGGACTGAGTATGTTACTTGGTTGTCAAAGCACACAAACTATACGTACAATGGGACTTTATGTCTAGATGATGTAAAGCATTCATTTCCAAACCTTGTGTTGTGACAAAAAACTTGATCCTTGTTCTTCAGTGGTTGTTGTTTCTGCAAAAAGTCACAAAATAGATACGAAATATATGAAGAAATCCTCTGTAGTCCGATTGTAAGTTACATCTTGTTGTTCAAATGAGCTGCTATGTGGCCTGACAGCCAAAATATATCATATAAAAGACAAACAAACAAAAAATTTCACTAAAAGTTTGATGTGTCACTTTTGTATATACTTGCTTTTTCTAATACTTTTTTGTGAAATATTTTGCATTTTATCTTTGTCTTGAGGCCATTTACAAAGATTGAAATGACCGTTATGTTGCATTATGCATGTCTTCCAAAAATTTCAAAAATCTGTCTTTCTCATCTAAAAACTATCTTTAATAAATAACTTTAGCCTGGATATAACTTTTAATAAACTGTCATGGATCTCTCTCTGATCCAGCAGTTAACAACTGATCTGATCCTTTGAACCTAAATGGTTGGAGCATGACCTTTTGTGTTGCGCATGTGTCTGTCCGGCAGATGAAAAGGCAGTGAGTCAGCTGCGAGAGCTGCAGGTGAAGCTTGAAGACTTTGAAAAAGTGAAGTTGATTGGGAGAGGAGCCTATGGAGAAGTGCAGCTGGTGAGATTTTTCTTTTTTTTAATTATTTTTATTAAACCTTTCTTTAACCAGGAAAGGCTCGTTGAGATTTAAAATCTCTTTTCCATGAGCGTCCTGGCCAAGATAGACAGTAGCTAGTCGTTATATAAAAGTGGTGAGAATACTGTCTGCAAGGAGCTGATGAATAATGTTTTATGAGGTTGCATCATGTTTCCGGTTGTCTGTCCGTCCGTCCAGTTCTTGTGAATGCTAAATCTCAGGAACAGCTAGTGGGCATTTTACTGCATTTGGCACAATAAGATTACTAATAAGATTTTAATGGTAATTTTTGGCCAATATTCAACAGCATAACTAAGAAGGGGAGATTGTGACCATATACAACAGTTGGTCAGACACTCAAAGGTCATTGTGACCTTAAAATAGGTTTTTAGCCATATTATAAGAATGAATTAGGAAATTCCAGATTTCACACACATGTTGACTGGAACAACACAACAAGTACAACTGTCCCGTACAACTTAACCAGCTGTATGGGCTTTCCACCATCTTATCAATTCTGTCAATTCTGCCTTTCATTTCATGCCTCATTCTGAATTTTGAAGATCACATGAGAATCACTTGAATGCAAATAACGTATTGGAGCCAGGTAGTCCTGATCCTGTGAGGAAGTGAGTGAGTTTTTGTTTACAGCTCATAGAGAGGCTTTGCATCTAAAAATGGTAGAAAACAAAAGCACCATATTTTATGTAGCTATACTAAAAAAAGTACATTTTTACACAGTAGTTTAGTCCATGTGTACTGGATCTGTTTACCCAATACCTGTATGATAATCCCTTATTAATCCGTTCAACAATGTGTATTCACTGGAATCATATCATTAATATAGTTATCATTTTCATTTAGCCAAAACATACAGTTTATACCCTTGATTTAATTCCTTCTAAATATTCACTACATGTACTATATGATTGTGGACAGACATGAATGTAAACTGCAACTTTATTGATTGGGGGAGGCATACAACCGTGAGGCAGTAATTGTAGTGTGATTTTAAATTATGCAGCATTAGATATAAAGGGAGATGGAGCAAGGAGAGTTTCTCCAGATGTTCCTCAATTCAGCAATTTGCACTAAAACACCAGGAAATGTGAACCACTAGAGGGAGCAACAATCTGTGAATCTACCAAACATCTGCAACTTATTTTTGGTATTTCAAAAATACATGGCATTTTTCTCCTCATTGTGGCCTAATTTTGTGTTTAAAAAACGTAATTAAGGCAAGCAGTAGTTGTTTTAAAAACTCCCAGTTTCTCCAGATGTTTCAGATGCTTTTCTCTTGTCCCGGTGAAAGCTTGAATGTGGTCTCTGCTGAGTGTCTTGTGGTAGAAACAAGCCTGGACAGGCTCAATGTGTGGGAGATGAGCGTGAAGTCTGGTGTGGGGGTGTGTAGAGAGGGGGGGCTTAGGGTGTTTGTGCTTAAAATCTTGTGTAAGCATGTCTTTTTATGGGTGTGTGTCTGTAATTACGGGCTCCCCTCTCTGTTTCTCTCTTTCTCTCTCTGTCTCTCATTTTATCTTGGTCATTATTCTGTCTAGTTCTTATTGTCCTTGTAAATTTAAAACTGTTTACACAACATCTCCTTTCTTTGTCTTGCCCTCCTCCGCTGCAGGTCCGTCACAAGGCCTCTCAGAAGGTTTACGCCATGAAGCAGCTCAACAAGTTTGAGATGATCAAGCGGTCAGACTCTGCCTTCTTCTGGGAGGAGAGGCACATCATGGCATTTTCCAACAGCCCCTGGGTTGTTCAGGTGTGCACATACACCAATTGTATTCTGTCAGCAAGACAAAATATGTAACAAAGCCGAAGGATTTCACATTTAAACATAAAACAAGGATGCATATTTAGACCCGGCCTCCTTTCACTGCAGAGACTTAAGTGTGCCAAACAATATTAGAACATTCCCAATACAGGTGATTGGGAAAAGGGAAAAATAAAATGTTTCAAGTCCACCAAAAATAGCTAAATGTTAATTCCAGCCATACAATACCATGTTCTTTTTTATTTTATTTAATCGACAGAGATTTAGAGATTTAGATTAGAATGTTTAAGCTTTTAGAGAGTTTAATGGTGGATCATACAAAGATTTTAATGCTAAATATGTATTCATAATGTTAGAATTAACTATATGGGTACAGTTTCTATCATGTGATATGTAATTTTCTGTCACAATAGCAATATATTGTATATCTTGATATGGAACATCTTTTGGAAATTAGATTGATAAACAGTTAAACGTGGGGTATGTAATTCTAATCCAACACACTTCTTTTTGTCAAATTCTGCGAATATCTCCGCTTGCGATCCACTCTGTGTGTGCGCCTTGGAAAAACATCCGGTGTTTGTGCAAAGCCCTGACTCTGTAAATGGGAAACAAACAAAGTGGCCCACACCCCACCACACAACAGTATTCCATTCATGATTTGTGTGTCAGGTGGCGTTAAATGACTTGCCCGCGGACATTCTGCTTACTTTCTACTTGTCTATTCTAGACATGCTGTTGTTGTGATGTTAGCTATAGTAGCATGAGAGTTGTGATTAGCACTGTCTGGAGCTGCTGCGCTGCTCTGGCACCGTCTCGTCCTCTCTACAAGTTAGCTTCACTGCAGCAACTGTAGCAAATAACTTGCTAACCCTGAACGTGGCTAACATTTGTTACATTACTTGCTGTATCGTTGTTCGCTCTATATCATGGTATTTGTCCTGGTGTTGGATTACTCCAGAATTGCTTACCCCACCTTTTAATAGATGAAATACTAACTAGATAGGAACAACTCAAATATGCTGAAATTTTGCAGTTTAGCATTGAATGCAAATAGTAGAAAAATACATAAAGATATTTATACACATCAATGTAAAGAATGACATCCCCTCACCTCTCCTTGGCTTACTTGCTTAGTTTCGCTCAATTCCTGGATGCCTATTGGATCATGATTTTATTATTTGATCCCATAGACATGCCACAATTGAGCCAAGATAGCCTAATATTGCTGTTTGACATAACTTCAGAGTACAGCAAATACAATAAAAAAGGTCTGTCAATCTGACTGATAAAGAGGGAAAAACTGTTCCCCAAAACTACTGTATTTCTGAACTCTCTCTGTAACCAAATCACACACATGTAGGCTATTCTATGTGATTTGCTTTTGATAACTAATTTAAAAAATAATGCAATATTGTTTCATTTCCATTGACTGAGCCTCCCCTGAAACTGTTTGGAGCCCACCTGGGGAGGCCGGCCTCACACTTCCTCTCTGCAGTGGAGTATGTGTCTGGCTTTGTTATGTCCAATACAAAGAGGTAATTTAGGAAGCACTTTCAATATGACTACTAATGTAGATTATGATGACCAAAGGATGCTCAAAATTCACAATTTAACTGTAATACTTCCTTAAAAAGACATTTAACACTGTATCACAATAATCGAAGCATATAGGAGAACCCCCGTGATATTTTAATCTTATATCACAATGTGTAATATTATGTTGATTTATTTTTTTCCCCAGCTCTACTTAGTATGCACTGGGGTAATAACCTGGCTTCATGATTTAGGCATGAACATGAAATAATAGTCTATGGTTTAGTGTGAAAATGAGTGCAGATCATCCAGAGATAACACACCTACACCCTATAGTGAAATCTGTATCAAATTGAAGGCTTAATAATTCTTCTTACTGTGACATTAAGTTATTACGTTTGTTGCCTCCTAGCTGTGCTGTGCTTTCCAAGACAACAGACACCTCTACATGGTAATGGAGTTCATGGCCGGAGGCGACCTGGTCACACTCACCATGAACTACGACATACCTGAGAAGTGGGCTCGCTTCTACACAGCTGAAGTAGTGCTGGCGCTGGACGCCATCCACTCCTTGGGCTTCATCCATCGTGACGTTAAACCTGATAACATGCTGCTGGACCAAAACGGACACCTCAAACTGGCAGATTTTGGCACATGCATGAAGATGGACGAGGTAGGTTAAGTTTACAGTTGTTTTCAAATGTGTTGTACTTGGATAGGCGATCAAGTTAAGACACCTTTTGTGTTAGAGTAATTTTACTATTGAATTGAATGCACTTAAGTTGAATAGAGTGTTTTTGTGTGTTTTTACTTCTCTCTCTCAAGACCATTCCCCTTTTTTCAGTGCCCTAGTGCACCATCAAGTGTTCAGGCTGTGAAGTGAAGCCCAATGCTGCACTCTTGCATCAGGTTATTTTTGAAGTTGTTGTGCTAAACAACCACTCTGGAGTTCAGCTGAGGCCCCGCCTTGGAGTCGGGAAATGTTCTTCCACCTTTTTGTTTGTACCACAGCAATTTCTAAATAGCTGGCTGACATGCGGTTCAGCACATTTTGGCAGCAGACAAAATGTGTCACATGAACACAGTCAAAACAGTCTGGCAGAGATTAAACCCTGCACTAAATGAACTATCTACTATATCTGAATCTAATCCTGAATCAATGAAATAATCAGTTTTTCTGCCATTGTCTCAGAATATCTATAATATTGAGTAATAGCTTTCAGAGCTATGTTAGACAAGATCATTACAATTGTATGTGTTTAGTTTCATACATTTACTGCTGTACATTGTGCTTTTAAACACTTTCTTTGTGTCATGGAAAATATAAATGTACATTGTAGCCATTGTCCAGACCCTGCGCTACATATTTTTGTGGAAATGTTTATTCTGCTTCCTTCCCTAGTTGTACCAACCCTTCTATAGTAAATCTTGTGTGTTTTTCTGTTTGCAGACAGGGATGGTGCACTGTGAAACAGCAGTAGGCACACCAGACTACATCTCCCCTGAGGTGCTTCAGTCTCAGGGTGGTGATGGTTACTATGGCCAAGAGTGCGACTGGTGGTCTGTAGGAGTCTTTATCTACGAGTTGCTGGTTGGTAAGTGCCCTACCGTATATACAGCAATGTTTTTTGTCACCTAAAATGTCTACAGGATGTGATTTAGCACCTATAGTATGTAAAATCCTGTCTTTGGTATTGACATTGGTATAATCATCAACAACGTACCCCCAACAGATACAATATGTTCACGTTTGTGCTGTTTGTACCTTAAAATCCTAAACATTTCCATCTACCAAATTTCCAAATACTTTTGTTCGCAGGGGAAACCCCCTTCTATGCTGAGTCCCTGGTTGGAACTTATGGGAAGATCATGAACCACAAGAACACACTCATCTTCCCAGATGATGCAGAGATATCTCAGGATGCCAAAGACCTCATCTGTGCCTTTCTTACTGACAGGTTCGCACTTGCTTTAACAAGAATTCAGAATATTTCACAATTTCAGGCTGCCTGTCATGTGCAGACAGTTGCATACACACTTAGATTTCGACTATGGAAAAATGAAAGGACATTGTTTGCATCGTAACTAAACTTGGAACTTTCTGACAATAAATGATCTGAGACGACCAGGTTATAAAGATACAACATGCTGAGTCATGTGATTGAACATGAGAAGAGCGAGTGCCTGGTGCACACTAAGGATTTTAAAAGCTTAACCAATTTAATATTTTAATCTTAAGAACCCACACACATCAGATGGATCAAGACGCAGGATCACACACACATACAAACTGATTTCAGAGTGGCGATTTAAGGAACTTAGGATCTCACAAAATATCGCGTGATCAAATGTGACTTCAGACATAAACAAACATGGAGACAGACTCTGGTCTAGTCTATTTGCACTTGTGAGAAAAAGAGAATAAAACTGTGGATAAACCGATAAAATTGAGGCTGATGAGGCCCCATCCACACTGCTCTGTTTTCGTTTTAAAACGGAGACCTTCTGCTACGTTTGCACCTCCCGTCCAGACTAAAACGGCGAAAACGAAGACCTAAAATGGAGAAGTTTGAAAACGCTGCCAACCCCGTTTTTTGTTTTGAAACTCCGGAGTGCGTTTTAGTGAAGACGGACAAAACTGGAGGACTTTAAACTCTGATACGCAACTAAAGCACTGGTGTGGATGGAGATTGTATTAAAACGGAGTAGTGTAGATGGGCCTGAGAAATGGGAATCAACATGGTTTATATGTTTTATAGCTGAGCAAATACACACAGTGGTGACGTTTCATGGTCAGAACACTCATTGGCTGTTTTCTGATCAGTGGCAATCTTAACATTACAATAATATCATCAAATAGTTGATTTATTTCAGTAATTCCATTGAAAAAGTGAAACTTGGATAATGTATACATTCATTCCACACAGACCGATATATTTCTAGTGTTCATTCCTTTTAATTTTGATGATTATAACTGACAACTAATGAAAATCCCAAATTCAGTATCTCAGAAAATTAGATTATTACTTAAGACCAATACAAAAAAGGATTTTTGGAAATGTTGGTCAACTGAAAAGTATGAACATGAAAAGTATGAGCATGTACAGCACTCAATACTTCGTTGGGGCTCCTTTTTGCCTGAATTTCTGCAGCAATGCGGCATGGCATGGAGTCGATCAGTCTGTGGTCAGGTGTTATGAGAGCCCAGGTTGCTCTGATAGTGGCCTTCAGCTCTTCTGCATTGTGGGGTCTGGCAATTAAGAACAGGGATACCATGGTCCTTAAACCAGGTGCCGGTAGCTTTGGCACTGTGTGCAGGTGCCAAGTCCTGTTGGAAAATGAAATCTGCATCTCCATAAAGTTGGTCAGCAGCAGGAAGCATGAAGTGCTCTAAAACTTCCTGTTAGACGGCTGCGTTGACCTTGGACCTCAGAAAACACAGTGGACCAACACCAGCAGATGACATGGCACCCCAAACCATCACTGACTGTGGAAACTTTACACTGGACTTCAAGCAACGTGGATTCTGTGCCTCTCCTCTCTTCATCCAGACTCTGGGACCTTGATTTCCAAAGGAAATGCAAAATTTACTTTCATCAGAGAACATAACTTTGAACCACTCAGCAGCAGTCCAGTCCTTTTTGTCTTTAGCCCAGGCGAGACGCTTCTGACGCTGTGTCTTGTTCAA
>NC_060159.1:17905397-17961166 GCF_021292245.1 Micropterus dolomieu
CTTCTGACGCTGTGTCTTGTTCAAGAGTGGCTTGACTCAAGGAATGCAACAGCAACCTATGTCTTGCATACGTCTGTGCGTGGTGGTTCTTGAAGCACTGACTCCAGCTGCAGTCCACTCTTTGTGAATCTCCCCCACATTTTTGAATGGGTTTTGTTTCACAATCCTCTCCAGGGTGCGGTTATCCCTATTGCTTGTACACTTTTTTCTACCACATCTTTTCCTTCCCTTCGCCTCTCTATTAATGTGCTTGGACACAGAGCTCTGTGAACAGCCAGCCTCTTTAGCAATGACCTTTTGTGTCTTGCCCTCCTTGTGCAAGGTGTCAATGGTCGTCTTTTGGACAGCTGTCAAGTCAGCAGTCTTCCCCATGATTGTTTAGCCTACAGAACTAGACTGAGAGACCATTTAAAGGCCTTTGCAGGTATTTTGAGTTAATTAGCTGATTAGAGTGTGGCACCAGGTGTCTTCAGTACTGAACCTTTTCACATTATTCTAATTTTCTGAGATACTGATTTTGGGGTTTTCATTAGTTATCAGTTATAATCATCAAAATTAAAAGGAATGAACACTTGAAATATATCAGTCTGTGTGGTATGAATGTATACATTATACAGGTTTCACTTTTTGAATGGAATTACTAAAATAACTCAACTTTTTGATAATATTCTAATTATATGACCAGCACCTGCATGTCTGTGAACCCCTCACACTACAGTATCATTTAGGCTGATAATCAATAACCGATCAGCCTCCGCTCACTAACACCCCGCAATTGCTGAGAGGGGCGAATCTGACTTAAATTGGCCTAATTATCTTCTATTGTGCGGCCAGCATTAAATAAGCAAAGTGAGAAAGTATCAGACATTAGACGTGTCAAAGTTAACAAAGACGTTTCACAACTCTTCTTCAGAAGACAGTGCTTTATTCGCCAAATGTTTTTTGTGGTACCGCCACCAAACTTTAAGTAAATACAATATGGTGTTGTAGGTGTAAGGTTTAGTTATCAAGACCTTATTCTATATTTTTATAGTCTTTTCTTTCTTGTCAACAAATTCCCTGAAATGACCAACAATCGTATTGCTTCCAACTGTAGATGTAAAACTTGAACTAAGGCTAACATATAGTTTATTATTTTTAAAAGGCTAAACAGTTTCCTTAAACAGCTGGGCATTGTAGTTTATAGCAAACATTTTTCAAACGTGAGCAAAAAGTACATTTGTTGGGGGACTATTTTCTCCTGCGGATTGATACACATTTGGTTTGCTAGTGAGTATTTTCAGCATGTGGGATTGACTCAAAATAAACCACAGTGCCCAATTGTGATAAACTTGTCAGCTAGTGCAGCGGAGTGACGTTAGAAGTCTATGGAACAGAGGAATAACTTATATCAGGCTTTGCATACAGACAATACTTATAGTACTAATAGTTTTAGCTCTTTTTTCATGAGATTTGTAGACAAAAAGATATATATAGAATTTCACTAGATGCATTCTTTAATAAAACTAACATTCTGTCTTGAATTTGTTTGCTAAAAATGATATTGATGAATCCAAACCTGATTTTAGCTGCCATGCAATTACAAATAGTGTCATTTTAATATGTGTTATAACATATTATTAGTAATAAAGGTATGGATTAAATGAATGTGTGGGTCAGGTTTTTGGTTAGTGACCCATCCCCCTGGAAGAAACCACTTCCTGTTTACATTAGTTACCCCGCCATCCAGAGAGGGCTCAAACAACAGGCTCTTTCTGCTTCAACACAGAGCAGCCTTTCATTTTTCCTCACTCAGTTTATTTACCTTCTCACTCACTATTCTCCCACCACATACAGAATCTCACATGTGTACGGCTGCTCAGCCACACAACCACCCACCCACACACACACATATCTTGAACACTGACCAGTACATTCATTCACCACTTAACCCACATGCTCCGTCACTGTCGCCCTGTCTTGCTGAATCATTCCTGTAAGAACCACCATCGTCTCTTTTTTTTGTAATTTTCTTTTTCTACCTTTCTTGGTGCCACTTTCCATTTCTCCATCCTTTGCTCATTTCTGTTGTAACTTTCTCCTTTGCACTCTTGCAGTTTTCCGGGCACTGAGACATGGCCTGTTTATAAGCCTGGCCTGGATGCCTATTTTTTTCGATCTTTTTTTTTTTGTGGAGGGGTTTAGAAACTCTCCCGTTTTCTCTTTCTTCCTCCCCACCCCTACCCTCTCTTTCTTTTGGCTGGCTCTGGAATGTCCCACACGTGGCAAGCCTAAACTGCCGCACCCCTGCAACCCTGTACCCAGCGCTGGAGGAGGGAGGAAAGTGGGACGAGAAAGAGAGAGAGTGTGTGTGAGAGTAGAGTTTTAGAGAGGGGAATGCAGCAGCAGCTCTAGCAGTTGTGTTTGAGTCAATCAGAGTTGTTGATGTTGCCTCCTGCGTTCTGATCCTGCTGTCTTTGCTCCCGCTCTCCTCCTGGATCTATATTATCTGTCTGGTTAAAGGAGGTTTCAGTGTCCATCAGTGGTCATGCAGCTCTCCATGCTGGTCAGTGTGGTCAGTGCCTAGTGGTCACTCCACTGGGCTGTGTGTTTGGGATGACATGCTGATGACGATGGTGTGTGGAGGGGACAAGTGGGGTGTGTTTTGTGTTCAGGCTGAGCAGGCTCTGCTCACAGTCTTGGTCCTGTTGCTGTGTGCAGGGAGGTTCGTCTGGGCCGTACTGGAGTGGATGAGATCAAATGCCACCCTTTCTTCAAGAACAACCAGTGGACCTTTGACAACATCCGAGAGAGTAAGTGTGTGCATGTTTTTGAATCTTGTGTATTTTTGTTTTAATCCCCACTATACAGGTGCAGCTTCCATCTCTGGCAATGTGTGACTTGTTCCATCTCTCATTGCCACTCCTCTTGTCTTTTTTTTTCTTATCATCTCCAGCCCATTCCTCCACAGATCTGGTTCTTTTCAGTCTTAGTTCATAGTCTATTTCCGTCTCCTAAGCCTTTAAGCCTGCATATATGGTACACATGCACTCCATATGCTCCTGGCTCATATCTTACATTATACGAGAGGATGCTGTGCAGAGAAGCAGAGCCTGTGATGCAGGATAACCAGCTGCATATGGGTGCCACTCGAAAAGAGTAGAGGGAATTGAAAAAAATATTAAACACTGCAAGTTTTACTGCAGGTGTATACCATATAGAACTAAGTGTTTTGGCGACACTGGTAAGTAGCTGAAGAGTTTATATCGTTACACCTCTTAAATGTGCAATTTAAGAGCAGACAGTTAAATTTAGAAATGTCACGGGCCTACACTATTCAGTGGGTTAAACATGGCATACTAGCTCTGCACCACCCATACTAACAATACACACACAGCTAAAACTTAAAGGCTGTTTTAATGAAAGTCTCCACCAGTAGGAGCAAGTTGTGTTGATTGGTCTGTAGCAGCAAACCTGACTGTCCAAATATCCATTTAGCTGATAACTGCTAGTGACATAAAGTCCTGTCTAATATATTTAGATTATTACATTGACAGGCCTTCGTGATGTATAATGTATTATCAATGGATAAATGCATAACAAGTAATGTGTAATAGTTGGCGTGGTGGTAAATCAGAAAGTAAAATGTTGCATCTGCTATGAAATGATAATATAATAATAATAACAGATTTTTTTAAATATTTTATTGCATTTTCTTTATAGTTTCATTTACACTTACATTTTGACACAGCAGAGAAAAAGAAGCGAACTTGAAATCATCGACGCAAAATCAAAACAATTATCAACATGTAAACCATAACAACAGAAAAGATATACACATTATCTAATTTGCATCAAATAAAATAGAAAACAAATCGATGGAACGATTCTAAGCTTTTTGTATATTAATGAAAGTGTTAGGATAGCCATTGCTTGTCACGATATTAAGCTCATACCTAACTGTATTCTTTTGAATTGAAAGGTAAATTGAAGTAGTAAGAGTCATGGTTCAATCTCCTCTTATACAGTTGTATCATATTAGGCATCTCTTCGGAAGGAAGGAAATAAGGAAAGGGATTTATTAAGAATATGAACAAGAACTTTGTGTCTGTATAGAATTACAGTCTGGCTCTTTCACCTCTCCTGCTCCGTCTCTCTGCTTCACCTGGCTCTGATTAAGACAGCAGACAGAACTTCGGACTGCCTGGCAGTTGGAACACAAAACCACTACTGTGCCGCTGCTCAGCTCTCTTCATGTTTGCACGTGCATGTCCTGTCACACATACACACACTCAAAACATGACCCTTCTCCCATTGTGGCGTCCCCCAGAGCTGCATGTACCTCCCAGCCCTCTGTGTCTGTGAAAGGAAGACTTTACTTCCTCCTGTGTGTGGCCATGAAGATTTACCATGTTTGTTTCTATTGAACATTCTCCCACTTGGGCTCATATTTATCAAGCTTATTAAGCTTTAGGGTGGTGCAGGCAAAAGAAGCCAGTGCCATGGATGGATGGATTGGATGGATGGATTGGATGGATGGATGGCTGGACCCCCTGTAGCGGCAGGCGGGGCAGGCTGTGCGGCCTGTGTGGACTGGCCTAATGAGAGGGGCGCCCCAGCTTGGAGGGTTGCTCCCGCTTTCTCACTCTCACTGTGGCCACGGCTGCCTGTCATTAGCCGCCCGCTATCAGAGAGCATTCTGGGAAGTTGTGCCACAAGGGCCTCCATGGAGGGGCCTGTGTCTCTTTCTGTCTCACCACACTTTTGGCTTTTGTTTCATTCCTCTGCTTGATCTCTCCCTGTATTTTCTCTGCCATCTTTGAGTCACATTTGTCACGCTGAGGGTTGTGTCCTGACCTAACAGTAATGAGCTCTTTGCTCAGAGCCAGAATTGCACTGGTCTGAGGAACTTGATCCATAATGGCTCCTTTTTTTCTCAATTAGGAACTATTTTTAGGTGAAAGGACTAGCTTAGTTTTATCTGATTTGGCCCTTTGACACATTTTTGTCTGCCTGTTGTGCAGACATTTTAAGAACGCCGGCTCCTGCGAGAAGAGAGCAGACGTTTAGGCTTCGTTGGTGAAAGGCACTGTGTGTGGGGCACAAAGTGAGCACTGTACGGGAAAAAGGAGTGGTGGTAGCCTCACGCCAACCTGCAGAGCCTACTCCTACTGCAAGCAGTGCCAAAAAATTGCCATGGAGTATACTCCTGAAAAGATTTTAAGAGTTTGTTGAAGATGTGCTTTAAATTGAAATACCTGTAGCACCGGGTTTTAATCTTTGATCGCCTTGGTTTATGTAGAACATCATCGCTCTCTTTTCTCAGTGTCTCTCGGGTTCCACCTCCTCCTCTCCCCCTTTTGCTCCGTGACTCTCTCTCTGTCTTCCAGCTGTGGCTCCAGTTGTGCCAGAGCTGAACGGTGACATAGACACCAGTAACTTTGACGACATAGAGGATGATAAAAGAGATGCTGAGACCTTTCCTCAGCCCAAAGCCTTTGTGGGCAACCAGCTACCATTTGTCTTCTTCACTTACTTCAAGGAGGACCAGTAAGTGTTTTATTCTCACGTTTTGTTTAAATTTTTGACTTCTCTGCTGTTTTGCATGTGAATCCTGTCTGCATTAGCATTTACTGAGCTTATAATTTAGTTAATATAATTTTGTTAATGATACTGGGATTTAATGTAGATTTTCACTGGAACATATTGCAGCTCTCATGTGTGGGAACTTTTACAAGGGCCTCTAGACTCAGGAAATAGGTTTAAGGACAGCGCTGTGCCCAAGATGCAAGAGGTAGAAAAAGACAGCTTCACACCCATACCTTTTAATACCCTCTTACAGTCAGACACTGAGTGCCTGTTCGAGCTCCACACTGCTGCCTTGTTCTGACAGCCCCTTTTAAATGCCCTCTTTGCTTACGATGGAGTCTAGTTTTTGAAACCTTGGGCTCAATTTGTAGGAGAAGTAGTAAAAAACAACATCTGTGTGATTCATGATCCTATAGTGCTTTTTGTCAGCAATGTTATGCTTTTATTTTTAAAGCTTATATATAAGAGTCCACTGCTTGTGTCTCACCAATTTCTCTTTTCCATTTACCTGACAAGTGAGAGTCATTGGCCAAAACAATGCCACTTAAGTCAGTAAATGGCTATTAATACAGCCAAAATTGCTGATAACACATGAATATTGAGCAGGTAATAAAAAGTATGGCTGTGGACAACCTTTCTTGGATTTCAGACACACTGCATCCTTAACTGTGCATTTTAGGGTCAACTGAAATCATATTTTTAGCATTATGTATGTGTGCATTTCCATTTAAAAAAAATATTAACACCATGCGAGAACAGTTTATGCTAAAGGACACAACTGGTCCTAAAAAGATCGTAAAATGGATTCAGATTCCTTGGTCATTATGCAGCCATGTGGCAGAGTCATGTAATGATTCCCAGAGATAGGTGCCCACTATTAAAAGTCCACCACCATGGTTAACAGTTGGCAACAGACAGTGTGGGTTGAAGGCGTTCTTTGAGTTTTCTCCAAAGGTAAACCCATCCAGATGTAACAAGATGCCTCAAAGATTTTTAGAATTTTTATTTTTTTTTCACAGTTCATCATTTAAGGTTTTTGTGCTCCATGCATGAGGTTATGGGTCTAAAGTGTAAGTGATTTCTGAATGGTAACAATAATGAAGGAAATGTGACACCTCCTTGACAACATGGGGTAGGGGTAGTTAATTGGGATTATGGATCTTGGAGATGTAAAATGTGACACAAATTTAGACATGTGGATAGTGTTGGATGTTGCCAGGACTGGAAAACCAGCACAGGTAAATTCATGGCTCTTGTATGTCCCTCCATTCTCTCTCAGGCTGCTGAACGGAAACAACAACTGCTCCGTGGAGGTTTCAGAGGACAGCAAGGAAAACTCTGAAGATAAGGAGTATTGCTCGGACAGTAAAAAAGAGGTAGGTGTTTGTGTGTGTGTGTGGTCTTAATATTATGCTAACAAGCAAGCGTTAAAGTACTTAAAAGATGGAAATAATCATTAGATAATAGTGTTTTTCTTTTCTGGCCATCTATCAGCTGCAGAAAAAGCTTTATCAGCTGGAGGAGCAGCTTGACCATGAGATGCAGGCCAAAGATGAGCTGGAGCAGAAGTGCAAGTACGATAAGATGAATAACACACAAACACACTGATTCATGATGAAGAATCCCATTCAAGCAATGAATCACCAAAACTTTAGAATATAATAATCATTAAAAAAACTGGTCATCACTGGGCAGTTCTTGGCATTTATATTGTTTGCCATTTGCTGGATGAGGCAGGAAATCTTTTTGATTGCGATCCACAACAGGAAGTGACATCCCATCCTGCAAAGCTGAAGCGTTTCTGATAATGGTTGATGTTTAAAAGAAAAGACAAATCACTTCCACATGTTCCATCAGAAAAGCAAAAAAAATAGTCATGTTTTATTTCAGTTTATGGAAACTTTTGAAATGTCAAGTTTTAAATTTGCATATATGTGAGGAAAATATACTGAACATAAAGTGAGTGTAATAGAACAGGCAGGTGCCTCCTAATTCAAGGATTTGTGCGAAGAAGTCCGCAATAAAACTGTTCTTTGCCCCCAGAAACGCCACCAACCGTTTAGACAAGCTGGTCAAAGAACTAGACAAGGAGGTAAGCATGCATTTCAACCACGATATGATAAAGCAGGTTAAGAGGTCATTCCACTCATAATGCTTGTGATTTCCTCTCTGATCAGATGAGTGGCAGGCAGAAAGTCGAGGCCTCGCTAAGGCAGCTGGAGAGAGAGCGAGCTCTGCTGCAGCACCAGAGCACGGAGAACCTGCGCAGGGTGGAGATTGAAGCAGACAGAAAACGCAGCCTGGAGAACGAATGTGAGCACACGGGAAATACCCTGTCCGAATGTCTACACTCCTGAATAAGCTCAAAAGTGCATTGCCAGCTCTTTAAATGTCACGCAGTTCCACTGTACACAGAGAAATCAAACATTATGTTTATGTGGGCCCTTATAAATTATATTATGTTGTTTCATCAAATCATATTTTGCAAAATTGGTGTAATATATTAGTCTGACTGTTAAACTTAGTAAAACATTGTAATAAACCACAAGGATACCTCGCAGCTCTGCATCCCTCTTTTTATGCAGTATGAAAAGACTGTATTGGATATGCTGGCTGTTATAGGATGGGTCACGGTATTTCCAGGCTTCACTGAATGTGTTTTATGAAATACTGCATTGTAACTTTTTTTTGTTTGCATTTACTTGTTAGTGAACAACCTGCGGGACCAGCTAGAGGATCTCAGGAAGAGGAACCAGAATTCCCACATCTCCAATGAGAAGAACATCCAGCTGCAGAAACAAGTGAGGGGAGCTTTTAACTTCACCTAACATAGCTTTGTCTTTCTTCTTTTTTTCTCACTGTTTCAACTTATGTAAATCCAGCTTGCTAATATAATCATCCATGTTCAAAGAAGTAACTGTGGCTGCTGTTTTCATTATTCAGTCTGCTTTTCCCTCATTAAATCTCTTTAATTTGCAAAAATGCTGCGCTGACCCAGTTTAGCCTGCAGGGAAAAGTTTCATCCCGTCTTGTTTCCCGCCTGTAGCTCGAGGAGGCCAACGCTGTGCTTCAGGCTGAGCAGGAGGCGGCAGCGCGGCTGAAGAAGAGTCAGGCAGAGGCCCTGAAGCAGGCTCAGAGCCTGGAGGTCAGCCTCAGGGAGATGCAGGAGAAGTGCAGCCAGCTGGAAAACGGCAAGATGGAGCTGGAGAAGCAGCTGATGGTGCTACAGGCCGAGCTGGAGGAGGAGAGAAGAGATCGCAGCCTCGGGACCGAAACTATTACTGACCTGCAGGGTGAGACGTGGCTGTCTGTTACACTTTGACGTTAATATGTATCAACATGCGCTGAATAAGTAGTTCCAAGCAGTTCAAGAAGTTTCACTGTACTTGGTCTGGTATGACTAATAGTTCATGGTGGATAATGTTTGCAAACTTTAGAGAAACACTGCTGTATAACAGACTCTTGATTCTGTGCACTACAATTACAATAGCTTAGCATGTTTGCTGTTCACAAAAAGTTTATTTAATGTGTTTATACACATATCCTACTCAGTGGTTGGGAATTAACAACAAGCAGAAGAAAAATGCTGTTAAGATGTGGAAATTGTAATACAATAATTAACGCCTTAGCAACCAGCCAATGATTATTTACAAGCCTTTTATGTTCCAAACTTTATTGTGTCTATTAAAATGTTATAAGGTTTGCAAAGTTAGCATTTAGTCAAAAAGGTTAATTCACTGTAACTGCAGGTAATCAAAGTGTGATCTATGGGGCTCAATCAAAACTACTGCAGTAAACATTTCCTTAGTAGCATTACACAACTTGGAGCTGGAGGCTGGACGGGGGTATTAAATGTGAATCGTTATGTTGGAGCAGGCTTTGGGAAATATCTGATCATAGGTGGAAACATCTGTTCAAAAGGCTGAGAATGAAGCGAGGGGCTATGAAAGCCAAAGCCGGCTCGGAGCCAGCACCTCTTGTGAGATGCTGTTTGGAAACTTCAGTGTGCTCAGTCCACGCAGAGAGGCCAGTCACTGAGGTCAGAGAGGACGGATCAAAACAACAGTGTTGCCTGTTTGCAGTGATGCCTCATGCTTTTTCCCCTCCTGGTAAAACTCTCCATGTGGGTGGAGTTAGTTAAAGGGAAAATAAACTTTTAAGTGTGTTGTTTTCTGTATATTGGATAGGCTCATGCCTGATTGCAACTGAGTAGTTCAGGTGCATTTAGTTTTTTTGTTCTTTCTATAATTTCTTTGTTATTGATTCCTTTTCCCTATTCCCATTACTCCTCCTTAGGTCGTATCACTGTCCTGGAAGAAGAGGTAAAAGAAGTGAAGTCTTCTCTCTTAAAGGTCCAGACTGAAAAGAAGCAGCTACAGGACAAGCTCAATGACCTGGAGAAGGTTGGTTGTCATTTCTAATTACTAATTTCCTGTGCGAAATGACAGATTAGGCTAGTCCAAAATATATTCCTCCTGCAAATTTAAAGTTAACATTTCTAGATTACGTGTCCAACATTGACGACTATTTGAAATGGACATTAGAAACCTAATAATCCCTTTTGATTCTATAGGAGAAGAGCAACCAAGAGATCGATTTGACGTTCAAGCTGAAGTCGCTACAGCAGAGTCTGGAGCAGGAGGAGGCAGAACACAAGGCCACCAAAGCCAAGCTCGCGGATAAAAACAAGATCTACCAGTCAATCGAGGAGGCAAAGTCTGAGGCCTTAAAGGGTGAGCAAGTGAAAGGACAAAAGTGTGAATGCATAAAAACATCAGCATATGGTCAGTAGTACTTTACACAGATATTGAAATAATAAATACAAAAAAGCGTCGGTATAACCAATAATGAAAGTCAAGAAGTGGCTTCAGTTATTCAGGAAGGCTGGAAAAGAAGTTAAACATCACCTGAAAAAGATGAAGTGCTGATTGATGGAGAAGACCATGGATCAAAAACTGTGTTTGTGTCCAGCGATTTGACAGAAAACTATACCAGGCTGGTCTTCAAATTCATTACTGTACTGATTGGCCATTTATCTGGTCCTCCATCAGAGGAAGAAATTGTTTGGTCAATACTGCGTACAACTGAGTGTGGCACCTCTTGATGTTTGTTTTTTTTGTTTGGTCCAGAGATGGAGTGCACCCTGCAGGAGGAGCGCAGCTTGAAGCTGCAGGTGGAGGGAAAGCTGCTGCAACTAGAGAAGGACCACTCCATGCTGGACTGTGACTACAAGCAGGCGCAGAACAAACTGGACGAGCTGCATGCACAAAAGGAGAAACTTTCTGAAGAGGTGAAGCTTACTGTTTATAAATGCTTATTTATCTTAATTATCAATTATCAAGCTCCTCACACTCTCACAGTACTGCCAGTTAAAAAAACGTTTTATAATAATAACAGAGTGCATCATGTGCTGCTATTTTTTGTGAAGCTGCAATAATCAGCTGGTTTGACTTATCAAAATCAATGTCCAACATGTTTTTTTTTTCTTTATTGTGAATATTTGCTGCTTTTCCTCATCGCATTTCCTTATATCCCAAGCTGAGTGAAGTCACGTTTTTTAACTGGTGTTCAGACAAAATCAGCTTTGAGACCTCACTTGTCCCCCACAACTGTCAGTTAGTGCCACCACTGAAAATGCTTGTGTGTTTGTGCAGGTCAAGAACCTGAGCTTACGTGTGGAGCAGGAGTTCCACAAGCGGAGTCTGAGCCAGAATGATCTGAAGATTCAGAACCAGCAGGTGTCGGTGCTCCGCTCCTCAGAGAAACAGCTCAAACAGGAGCTCAACCACCTGCTGGACATGAAGCAGGTCCTGGAGAAACAGAACCAGGAGCTACGCAGGTCAAATACACCCACCCACACACACACACACACACGCGCGCACAATGTATACTGAACATAAACACGCAGTGCAGCTGAATTTGTTGTGATGCTGTTGGCAAATTGTTGTGGAGAATCTCGCTCATCGTGTCTGATTTGAGGAAAGTGCTTTGGCTCTGGTGGGTATTTGGCCAGGAGTAATAATTTACAGATTGTTGGTCCTGTTCCAGGGAGAAGCAGGAGGCGGCTGACCAGCTGAAGGAACTGAAGGACCAACTGGAGGCAGAGCAGTATTTCACGGTAATACTAACAGCCATTTTCCTTCTTTTGTGCACCTTGTCTATAAACACAGCAGAGCAAAAATCTAAATTGATCTTAAATATGGATCTTGATGTGGAAGATATGAACAGAGAAAGAGTTTATTTTCCCACCTAGTACATCCCAGATCTGTGATGTGAAATTAATTGTACCTCTAACTGTCCTCCTCCAAGACCCTTTACAAGACGCAGGTCCGCGAACTGAAGGACGAGTGCGATGAGAAGAATAAGCTGTACATTGACGCACAGCAGCAACTGGCAGAATATCAGGAGGAGAGGTGACTGTGGATTACGGGTTTCTTTTGACTACCCCTTTTTCAGTCTAAACACTGAAACCCGAGACATTACAGCACTAAAATGACCTGGCATTTCTGATTTGATTTGATTCTGTTTTAAACATCATACAAAGAAAAAAATATGAGAATTAATCCAACATGAACAGCTACAAAAATATTAAATTAAATTAAATTAAATGAAACAAAGTATGAACACAAACTATTTCATGTCATGCATAAAATGTCCGTGGCAGTGAGGCATCTACAGCATGACGTTATACAGTTATCGTTTTTTTTAAGAATGTAACATACTTTCCAGATTAGTGTTATTTGGCCTCTGTGAATTCATCTCACAGCCAAAAAAGAGGACTTGACCTTTAACTGAATAAAGTTTAACCAGATTAACAGCAGATGCACAAGAGCCAAAGATTACTGTGGACAAGTGTAACACTCTTGCTTTAAAATCCCACATCGACGAAAAGGTCATTTTAAATGTTAATGTATGTCCACACTATAGGCCTATAGGCCTATGTCTGACTGGCCTAATATCAGCAGGGATTTTAAGGATTTATCCAGTTCTAGCATTTGGATAATACGGTGATAACAGTTCCTTCCTCTATTCCCTCATTAGGGATTCCCTGACAACCCAGCTGGAGGCCAGTCTGACCAAGGCAGATTCTGAGCAGCTGGCTCGCTCCATCGCTGAGGAGCAGTACTCCGACCTGGAGAAGGAGAAGATCATGAAGGAGCTGGAGATCAAAGACATGATGGCAAGACACAAACAGGAGCTCAGCGACAAGGAGGCCACCATCAGCTCGGTGAGACCATTTTAGTCTATTTAGATCCAGGAAGTATATGTTGTTGAAATTCAAATATAGGAAGTCTTTAGCCATAAAGAAGGATTTTTGTGTTTACACCCTTGTAACAAATGATTTTATGACTACATTCAAACTGTTAGGGTCACAGGTTTGACACTGTTTCCCATCCTGTCAGCTACTTAAAGGAACCCTGTGGAGTTTTCTTGTAAACAAAGTTTATATTCAGCGTTACTCACTAAAACGCAATACATGTATCGTTCAGGTCCAACAAATGTGTTGAATGCGTTTGCTTCCTCAAAAAACATTTGTAAAGCAGATTTTTAAAGTATTTCCAATCCATGATCTGATAGATCTCAGTCTTCTGTATGTATGCAATGTAAGTAGTTAATTTCCTTCAGCTAGTGGCCCAGATGTAAAATGTACCCTGAGGACAGCATTGAAACCACTGCAGTAAATCACAGTAGTTTGGATCATGCAGCATGATTTACGTCTGTTTTCAAATGTGCTAAATAGAGATTACTGGCAGTTTGCTTGTTTGCTACTGTGTGTATGGATGAGACTCACCTCCACCCTGACACCCCTTACAGCTGGAAGAGTCCAATCGCACTCTGACGGTGGATGTGGCCAACCTGGCCAGTGAGAAAGAGGAGCTTAACAACCAGCTGAAAGACATGCAGCAGCGTGAGTGTCATTTTGAATTAATGAGCACCAGATTTCTACAGAAATGACATTTCCCTCAGTCCTGGAAAATGTGTTAAAACGCTGCCTGAAGGTGATTTATGGGAAGAAGGCTGTAAAAATGTCATGAAAAGAAGCCATTAATCTCTCCGTCAGGAAGCAGAAGTGTCTGTAGAATGGCAGAATATTGCTCTTAAGACTTAAGTTATGGATTACTTCTGTAAAACTTATGTTAAGTAAAAATGTTTATGAGCCCTGAATTAATATTCTTCTCTGCTATTTATACAGAGCTCCAGAAAGCCAAGGAGGAGGAGCAGCAGATGAACTCGCTCAAAGTGTCCTTTGAAAGGCAGCTGCAGAATGAAAGGACACTAAAAATTCAGGTGTGTGTCTGGGCGCCTACACAGGTCTGGAAAGCCTGGAATATTTAACTTTCACTTTTTTTTTACCTTCAGAGACGACTGTTATGTCACATTATTTGTTGTTAAGAATAATGTTCAGCTGCAGGCTTGTGTTGAACTCTGGGCCAAAATCACTGAGATCTAAAACAAAAATCTCTATCTCTATCTCTATCTAATCTCTTTGCTCCCAGGCTGTTAACAAGCTGGCTGAGGTGATGAACAGGAGAGGGCCCGGGGGAGGAAGCCACCGCGGCAACGGCACCGAGGTGCACAGGAAGGAGAAGGAGAACAGGAAGCTGCAGCTGGAGCTGAGAGCGGAGAAAGAGAAACTTAACAGCACCATCATCAAATACCAGAGAGAGATGGGGGAGATGCAGGCGGTCAGTACGCCGACACTGCACGCTAGCATCCGAACACATGGCATAACATGAATATATATTGTGTCTCTGTGAGAGACAGATGATTTTATTGAAGTCCTTTTATTATAGTAAGATTTAACTGAAGATACTGTAGGTTACAAATTCAATTTAAATTACTATATCTCCCTTCATGTATCTCCCAGAATCAATTCTGTTAAAATGAATGTTTTACCCAGGTTAATATATTTATTTCAGTATTTATCTATATTTCATCTAAAGTCTTTATTTTATAACATAAACAAACATAATACAATATTTATTTGGAATTGTTGATCCCCCAGAATCCAGAGTCTGCACAGAGTCAAAGGGCAGTTAATATTCATATTATTTTATTTTGGATAACGAATTTCAATGCATTGCTCTGTGCCGCTCCCTTTACCTCAGCCCATATCCAAATTTGTAACTGGGTTATTGTTCAGACGTTTATTTATTTTACGAATTTATTTCACAAACAACAGACTTGACTTGAACTGCATTTAAACACTGGCCCATGTCTATTATTCAGCTGATAGCCGAAGAGAACCAGGTGCGTCTGGAGCTTCAGATGGCGCTGGACAGTAAAGACAGCGACATCGAGCAGCTTCGTTGCCAGCTCACCTCCCTCAGCATTCACTCTCTGGACTCCACCAGCATCAGCAGTGGCAACGACATGGAAATGGGTGAAGGATACCCAGGTAGACAAGAGACCTGATCTCACATTCATCATTCTATAATTTGGCACCAACATGTGTACTGTACACTAAAATGTTCCAAACCAGTTCAGAAGCAAATGCACTTCTGCGTGCACTTCCTGTGTTCCCCTTTCTGCAGTCTCTCTTCCTGAGTTCCTGCTGTTTCCTTTTTCACTTTGAGTCTCTTTGTCTTCTAGGCCAATTGTTTTTGACCTTTTTCCTCTTTATGCTTCTTCTTTTTCCCCCTCACTTCACCTCAACTTCTCTTCATCTTCGGGGCACAGTGCGCATTACTCACTCCCGCACCTCAGAATCAATGTCCTTCACCTACCAGCGCACACACAAATCTGTCTGTATCGACACCCGACCCAACCTTCGCTCGGCTCATACTGTCTTTGACAGTGACTCTGAGGATGAAGAAGAATATGACCAGCGGGTGGAGCAGGGCAACCGTCCCCTGGCCCTCACCTATGAACAGCCCCCTAAGGCTGAACCTGCAGGTGACCCTGCATGTCGCTTCAGACCAGGGATGGGGATGAAAATGAATACTGAAATTGTCCTAACAGTGGTTTATAATAGTGTCCATCCATTATCCGGGGTGGTGATGGCGCATAGATAAGATGCTTGCCTTTGGGGTGGGAGACCCGGGTTTGATTCCCACTGTGAGACATCCACCATTGTGTCCCTGAGCAAGACACTTAACCCCTAGTTGCTCCAGAGGTGTGCGACCTCTGACATGTATAGCAATTGTAAGACGCTTTGGATAAAAGCATCAGCTAAAATGAATAAATGTAAAATCCAGTATTTCCAATGTGTTAAAAATTGCTTTATCCTAAATTAATAGAATTGAGAAAGAAATACCCTCAACCCTGGTTAAACCCTGCAAAAGTTTCAGCTAATCCCTCAATCCCTCTACTCTGTTGACTCTGTCTCTGCTGTGCTTTAATCCTTTTTAATGTTCACTGGACACATGAATACTCACAGCTTGATGCTGGCCTGCTTTGTACAGATTTATTCTACTGCAAAAGATGTTGGGAAACATTTTCCAAGTGTGAAGTGAAGTTCATGTGTAGTGTTTTTCCTAAGCTAAAATAAGTTTAGTTTAATTTTCCTCCCCAGACATGTGCCATATTTTGTGCTGGATGTCTTATAGTATATATGTACAGCTCCCACTGAACAGTCTGTTGTTAAAATGAAGTAGCAAGGCTTCCCGCCACTTGCCCTTTGTTTTTTGGTGAAGAATCATTTCCTCTCCAAGTGATGAGTGTCTGTTCAAGGGAAATGCCACCAAAAGTTCCAAAATGTCAAGGTGGTCTTTTAAGTGGTTCACATGATTAAAGGCTGCTCTCCTTTCAGTGTTAACATCTTCCTGTCTTTTTTTCTCTGCAAACTAGACTCCAGGCTGGAGGGCTGGGTCTCACTTCCTACCAAGAACACAAAGCGGTTTGGCTGGGACAAAAAAGTAACGTGTCTACCATTATTTCTCGGATCTACAGATTTGTTTACTTTGTAATAATCGTGACAATTTCCCCCTCTAACCTTTTGATCCTTTCCTTTTACAGTTTGTAGTTGTGAGCAGTAAGAAGATCCTGTTCTACAACAGCGAGATGGATCGAGAGCAGGCCAACCCGTTCATGACACTGGACATCGAGTGAGTCATTTAAAACACCAAAAATTTAGAATAATGTTAAAGTTTATGTAACGTTATGAAGCACTCTTTTAAACAGTAGTTATACTAAGAAGCTACAGCCATGCTAGTTGCTCTGTGAGACTGTACTTACGTCATCATGCTAATCAGCTCACAGTGATGGTGCTAACATGAAGGTTAGCAAGTATAATGTTTACCATGGTCACTTTCTTAATTGATCATGTTAGCATGCTCAACTCAGCATTTGCTAATAAACCAAAATATTGGACAAATTGAAATTTTGACCTGATGATGGCGCTAAATGAAAATTGAAGATTCACCAACTCTACTGGAATTCATCCGGAGGGCAACATGAATGTCTGCATCAAATTTCATGGCAATCCAATCAATAGTTGTTGAGACATATAACTGGAAACCAAAAATGTGAAACTTATTGTGGCACTAGAGGAAAAGTCTGAGGGATCAGTCTGGACCAAAGTGGTGGACAGACACTTGACATTGCCATGTGGCTAAGATTAGAAATTTAAGAGAACAACTAAATTAAGATATAATCCAGAATAAGATTAAAGGCCATCTTTAAAAATCTGTAAAATTAGCTGCATGGTAGGGGTAGAATTTGTCAGGATAAACTATACAGTCCTTTAAAAGAAGAAACCAACTCAATTAAGCATATCTTGCCACTGCTACACATAATATTTTTCACCTGAAGCTGTCCATCACTGATACTTTGAGTAATGTCTTTAATGGCATTCTAGTTACAAAAAGTTAAGTGTCTCTGTACCCAGAGTAGTGATTACACTTATTATCCTGGGTCACCACTTAACCCTTCCATCTCTCTCCCACCTACAGTAAGCTGTTTCATGTCCGACCTGTCACTCAAACTGATGTGTACCGTGCAGAAGCCAAAGATATTTCAAGGATATTCCAGGTAATGAGCAAGTCACCTCTGCATTCTGTCCCCTCTCCCCTCTTGCACAGGCTGTCAGAATAAATCAGGTGTGGTTTTCTCAATTCAACTGCCTCTTCAATAATATATCCATTCCCCTTCTTCTATTTTCCCAGATCTTGTACGACAATGAAGGCGAGCTTAAACGTGACCAGGAGGCTGTAGTGGACCCAACGCTGTATGCTGATCGTCCTGCTTACATCAACCACAAGGGCCACGAGTTCATCCTTACGCTCTACCACTTCCCCTCCAGCTGTGATGCCTGCACTCGACCCCTGTGGAATGTTTTCAAGCCCCCGCCGGCCCTCGAGTGCCATCGCTGCCACACCAAGTGCCACAAAGACCACCTGGACAGAAAGGAGGAAGTTATTGTGCCCTGCAAAGGTCAGTCTGCTCAGTCTAGATTTAATATTATAAAATTTGCTTGCACCATGGAAACAGATGTTTCTCCAGTGTTAAGATGGAGTACATATATTTGGGTACACCTATGCCAACTGTAGTAAAATGTATTACAATTACAGAATAAGAACATCACTACCATTGTTTCAGCAGCTGCCATCTGCTTTGGATTTCCGACTATAGAAGCATATTAGATTAATGTTAAGAGGTGCAAGTAACAATTTATTTTTTATTGTCAGTGAATCTATTGGTTAGTTTTCTGATTAATCATTCAGAATAAATGTCAGGAAATAGTTAAAATCACAATTTTCCAGAACTCAAGGGGATGTGTCCAAAACCCAAATATATTCAATTTACAATGATAGAAAACAGAGAAAAAATGAAAATTATCAATTGTTAATGTTTTTGACACTGTGTCACAGAGCTGTGACTGAGACCCTTTAAGAGACATTTTTCAGTATGCTGTAGTCCAGTACAACGCTACAACAATTGCTTGAAATGACATCATAGAGTTAAGCACACACAAAGAAATAAGGTAGTCTCAGCAAAAAAGTGCTGAGTGCTTCAAGTACAATAGTGAATATCAGTGGGGGTTTGTATCGTGGTATATCAAACAGCATTTTTGTATTTTTCTGGCCACAGTCATTGTTGGCCTGGCTGATAAGTTGAGAGATTATTTTGATTTAATTACTTTAAGCTACAGTAGGTAATGTATTTGAGAAGCTTTTTTTTGTTATATTTGTTCAAATTCTCTTCATCCTGACAGCAATCAATAAATCAAATGTTCTGGGTCAAAGAAATTAAAAAAATCTGGTGTCTGTCGCAGGCTACTTGCCTGTCTGTCTGTCTACCTGTGTGCACTCTGTCCGTGCACTAATTGTTCATGAAAATGTGTTTTGTGGGAGTGGCTTTGGAAAGAGGCCTATACAGAGGGGCAGTAATTTTTCTGTTGGATGCTTTCAAAATCTAGCTGTCTCATTCTAGTCACCTTCACCAGCTTTAAAGACACAGAAACTCTTTAACAGCTCTTCTTAAAAAGCTAGTGCTTATCTAATCTTATCTTTACCCTGTTTCTAATGTATTTTAAATAACTTTCTTCAACAGTGAACTATGACTTGTCCACTGCCAAAGAGCTGCTTTTATTGACCAACTCTCCAGAGGACCAGCAGCGCTGGGTCAATCACCTTCTCAAACGCATCCCGAGGAAACCTCCAGCAATTAGTTCTCCCTCCGCAGTACAAAACATCCTTCCTGAAGCAATTTCAGGTTCACCTTCACCCAGAGCTTCACCTCACATGTCGGCACATCGCGGTGCCATGAAGATCCAATCCACTAGACAGCAGCAGCCATCAGGGAAGCCCAGGTGAGGACGGGGAAATAATTGCCAGATACAGAAAATATTAGCATTATTCACCCATATTAAAGCTGTTTGATTCTGTAGTATTTTTTTACATAACTGCAATGACACACACAGGATGTTCCATCCATCTTGTTCTCAAGGTCAAACTCACTCGTTATTTTCAGTTTATTAAAACCACTAAATCTTGTATTCACATCCCCAATATTACATCAGGTATGTGGGCACAAATCAAAATAAGATCATTGTCTTTACAGTTAATAAATTAAAACTCTAGAAATGAATCCATCTTTGTTTTGATTGTTAAAAGCCAGGTGGCAATAAAATCGGCATATTCAGATTTTTGGGTTAAAATGTTACACAGCAAATGCAAATGGTAATTTTAAAAACATCAGCGATTCTGGTACTAATCAGCAGCTCGCAGGCCTTTTCTGAACTGTCAGGGTCTGAAATGAACTTCATTTACTGTAAACTGTTGTGATCAGGTACCTTTTGCAGTAGGAAACTTAACTTGTAGTTGAATGGGAACATAAAAATCAGGGTTAAAATTGTAGCTAATCTAATCTGATAAGCCATCTATTTTTCAGTAAAATTTTGTTTAAAAACAACTCAATCAGAAACAACAAGCCAGACTAATCTTTGTTGATGACTCTCAAACATGTGCACTTGAAAGGGGCTTAAAGCTGTGGCTGACACAGGATGTCTTGCTTTAAATAGGATTCCTGAATCATTTGCATGTGCATATTGCTGTATGCAGCATTAATGCAGTGTCAGTAGCCACCTAATTGAGTAGGAAATGGCACCAAACCATTATGGGACTCAGTATCAGCTAACAGTATCGGTCTTGTTTTCTGTAATAAAGGACGCTCAGACACTCAGTTGTCAAAGTTTGCTGCCATCCACAACCTAACTGGCTCTCATCCCTCAGCACTGGCCCCATGCTCCGTATCATCCTCCACTGACCTTTGACCTCTTCACCTCTGACCCCACCATTCTAACGTCTCTCATGCTGGGAGACTGTAAGTAGCTTGTTGTGCCTGTCCGCCCTCCATCATGCTGTGCTGCTGTGTCCATTAACTGTGCCTCATCATAACAAGCAGCGTTCAGTCACTCAGTTAACTACTCACAGCTCTGTGCTGCCCCTGGTGAACGTGGCATGTGTTGCCCCAGCAGTTAATGAGGCACTAAAGGCTTTTGACCCCTCAGTAAACCTCAAACTTGCTGTTTCAGGTCGCTTGAGTTTGGCCTAAGAGACTGGAGTTGGTCGTTGGATGATGTCGATAATGATGATGATGATATGTTCTTCTGAAGGAAGTCAAAGAGGGGGGACAGAGGGTAACTGGACCTCTGCATGTGTTTTTGCAGTTAATAGGTGGCTTCAGTGTGGCCAGATGCATGCATTTTTGAGTGATTTTTAAATGTAAAAATGAGTGTGAAACATGAACTCAGTGTAATATAATAGATGTAATAGTGGTTGGGAAATATGCTTGCTGCACATGCTTATTGCATAAAAAGCAGACAGATTTGGGAGTATTCCTGGTCTGCATGTTTGCAAGAAGTAAAATATCACATAGTTTGACATTTTGGAAAAATGCACTTATTCAATTCAAATTAGCTTTATTGGCATGAATGTGTAACAACAGTATTGCCAAAGCATCATACAAACTACATAATCACTTTCTTGCAGGTTACTTAAAAAATAACGCTCTTAGATCTGTCCATTAAATATGAAGCAATAGCCAACAGCTGGTTAGCTTAGCAAAGTGTTATAAAAAAACATCTCTGCCCAAGAAATAGTCCGGCACATAACCCTGCTGTTACAGCCAAGTCCCGTTTAACTTTAGAGGTGCTGGTAGGTGGATTTTGTTACCTTTGGACAGAGCCAGGCTAGCTGTTTCACCATGTTTCCAGTCTTTGTGCTAAGCTAAGCTAGCTCAAACTAACTACAAGAAAGCAAAAATGTACTTTAATATTTTACTTATTGCAAATATGCAGGCCACGATTATTCTGTCTGCTGTTTATTAATCTTACTCGTACATTGTGTGGCTACTGGATAGCTTCCTTGTGTAATTTGAGTGGATTTTGTGTGGGCGTGCCTTTTGAAGTCCAGTCATTCTGTTGGTAGCATCCCAGGTTTTCACATGATATTTTTTTTCTCTCTCTCTCTCTCTCTCTCTCTCTCTCTCTCTCTCTCTCTCTCTCTCTCTCTCTCTCTCTCTCTCTCTCTCTCTCTCTCTCTCTTTTCACAGTTAACCCTGGCTGGAATCTTTGTGGATTAATGACGGCAGCCTGGATGCAGGTGTCTACGTGCTATATTTTTAGGGAAGTAGACTGAAAAAAATATACTTATCGTGGACAGAAACATTCACAGACACACTGGCTGTCGTCATGAGAACTGGGACTGTCTTTGTCATTTTAACAAGAGGAAAATGAGCAGTATTCAAAGCAAAAACAAAAAAAACAAACCTCAGCTCAACACTCTGTGAATAAATCTGCCTTATTTTATAATCATGACAAAAAACATGGACATTTTATTATCAGATGCAGTGACTCACATACTGATTTGTGTTTGTGAGGTATTAGGCATGTGTGTGAATATTTGTATAAGAGGTCCGTCTGTGTATTGTAACACAGAAATTTAGCTCATAGTATATGATTGTTTTATTTTTATGGATATAAGTCAGCAGCACATTATAAAGTATATCCTTGTCCTGTAAATGAATCCAGTTTTACTCTTGGAGTCTTGATTTTGGGGCATGTTTTATTATACACAATAGTACAATTACAACATAAGACAGAATAATGTGAATTGAACAGAAACGATGTGTTTTCTTCTCGCCATTCATGAAAAATTCGAATAAATTGTTACCGTGATTGATTTTTCATTGATTGTGTAAAATCCCACGTGTAGGATTTGTCTCAGTGTTTTACCGTTAAGGACATACTACAATGCAGACAAAAAAGTTGTGAAAGCAAAAGTTGAAAAAGCCTCCTCCAGTATGAAGTAGATACTGCATCAAAAGCAGCAGACAGGCAGTGAAAGAAGTAAATACAGATCTATCTAGTTAAATAAGTTTTTCTGAGACAGGGGGGATTGGTGAAAACTGGGGTTTGAATTTGATTTCTCTACCCATATCTTCCCAGGTTGCACTGTACCAACAATTATCTTTAGATATACTCTATATAAAAATTATAGTAAATTGTAATGTACACTGTATAGGGAAGTGTTGCCACAAGACAAACTACGCCAAAAAAGATAATGAAATTGATATGATATGAAAGTCTGTAGTGCATATCACTGATATTATAAATACAAATGTGTTATTGCAACACTGTAGTTATTCTTCAGAGTTGTTCTATCTTGACACCAGTGTATTTTAGGAGACTATTTGAACTATACCCGAATAGGTCCGTCTTTATCTTGCTAGTGCATGTGGAGTGAGTGGGCTTGACTGAAATAAATCTTTCAGAACAGCCTAAAGCCAACTGGCACTCATCATACATAATGTAATGGCTCATCATGTTGCCCATCTGCTAAAATTGTATTTCATACTGCAGGTCTAATCCATTCTCTCTATCAGCTGTGAGACTGAATGTACTGGTTAAATTAGCATGAAACCTGCTGTGCCGGCTGCTGTGACCTCAGGTGGCACGCAGCCCTCACCTGCTGTTTCTACTCCTCATCATGAATCGCGGGGGACTGGAGCCAATCCCAGCTGACATTGGGCGAAAGGCGGGGTACACCCTGGACAGGTCGCCAGTCCATCGCAGGGCCATCATGAATCTACATTTTATTATTTTATCTCTAATATTTAAACTTACATTTTTAAAAAGGATGTCTTTCATGCAGCAGTGGTAAATACATTCTCTAGTATTGTACTCCACTGCAATTCAAAGGGGAGATATTCTTTTTACTCCACTCTACATTTGTTCTAGAGCTTTGTTTTTCTAGTTACTTTACAGACTTGAGGTTTTATATATGTAAAAAAAGTGAGACTATAAAAAATGATACATGATACAAGATTACTACTCATCGGTGTATAGAATAGTTAAAATCAGCTTCACCTCATCCACCTACAATATTAAAATACTACTTATACATTATTGCATCAGTAATAATAATCTAATAGTGTAATATATAATAATAAAACACTCACAGGGGCCATTTTTCTGCATTATCAGTGCGTTTACTTCTGATACTTGATATGTTTTGCTAGTTATACTAGTAATGCTTTTACTTAAATTGCATTTTAAATGCAGGACTTTTACTTGTAATTGAGTACTTTTATATTGCAGTATTGCTGTTTTTACTGAAGTAAATGAACTAAGTGCTTCTCTGCCTCTTTCTTAGTTAATATAGGCCAAAACTGAAAACATGTACAGTATGTATAACCTCACATATTGTAGCACACTTGATGTGCTAATAGATGTTTAATCAAGAACACAGTGCACTAGTGACTGTTATACTTTCCTCTGTTTTCTCTGTCTGTGCTCCTCTGTATGTCCCTCGTGAGGCTGGATTGGCTAGAATGTGGATTGCTTTTTTATTTCTTCAGCTGAGGCTTTTTTAGCTACAATACATTGTTATTGAGACACTTTTTTACACCCAACACGCTAATATAGTTCAAATTAGCTACAACCAAACCAGCTACAACAGTAAAATGTTACCAATACTTGATTGCGTTCAGTAACAATTGAATGTAATGTTTATTGGGGCATTTTTTTGCAAAAAGAATACTTTTATTTTGAATACTTTGAGAAGACCTTAGCAACAAATCCTTAAGGTCCTGTAAGTTGCGAGGTTGCAAGGTGGGACCTCCATGGATCAGACTTGTTTGTCCAGCACATCCCACGGATGCTCGAATGGATTAAGATCTGGGTAATTTGGAGGCCAAGTCAACACCTTGAAGTTGTTGTTTTTGTGTTCCTCAAATCATTCCTGAACCATTTTACTTTGTGGCAAGGCACATTATCCTGCTTGCTGCCTTCCCATTGTGCATCCTGGTGCAATGTGTTTTTGATTGATGGTCATGCATTTTTATCTCTTCCTTGCACTCTCCCTCCGTCTCTCCCCCTCTTTCACCATATTTTAAAAAATCCAAAGTACAAAGTAGACATCTAACTGAGTTATCCAATCAGTGGCAAACCATCAGACATTCGTAAACTTCATATGGTCACATTAACGCACAGACTTGAGCACCATATTTCAGAATCAGCTCCTTTTAGCAAAACTATAGTATTGTATTCAATAAACCAACATAAACTAAGTTTCCAGGCTTTGTACTTTCCCTGCAGTATAGAGTCTGTTGCAACTGCCCGTCCTTGACGAATGATTGTGTAGTGACGGGCCCGTGTTTACTCAGTAAGTAATGATTAGTTTAGAGGATCCACTTCCCAAATGACTCAGTAATTTGCAAGTGAACACTGCTGAATCTGATATAAAGAGCGGTCCGGCTAATACTCATCCATCTAGAGAACAACAGTAAGTTTACTTTTGTTACTTTTGTTACTGAACATCATGTGCATGAACTGGCAAATGATTTGTGGTTTACTTTGTGGTCAGACAATTAGCAAGTTTGAAATGCTTATATGTATGCCCTTGCAAGTTTTCTGTTGTGTAATCTCACTTTTAATCATCCGTTTCCTAGTAATGAAGCCCTGGTGTGCCCTTGCTTTCCTTTGGTTGGCATATTTCTGCCATGGCACACTGTCCTGCCCGGCACTGTGTAAATGCTACATCAGAAGAGCAGAGGTGGTCTGCAATGAGGTTCCTCTCACAGAGTACCCCTCCGAGGGTCTCCCGAAGAACACCACCATGCTGACCATCCAGTACACAAACATCACCTCCATCTCCGAGCAGCAGGTAAGCGCCACACCCCTGCTGCAAGAGCTCCACCTGTACAGCAACCACCTGCAGAGCCTTTCCTCTCATCTTCTCAGAGGCGTTCCTCACGTCAGCACTTTGGATCTCACAGGAAACAAACTGTCTGACCTGCCTGCGGATGTCTTCAGCCATGCCACGCTCCGCAGCTTGGTGCTGAAGAATAATCTGATTGAAAAAGCTGGTGCAGCGTGGCTTCCTGATAACAGCAGCCTCACCTGGTTGGACTTATCTGGGAACCGTTTAACGGAGATGCCAACTGCTCTGCTTCAGAAGCTGCCCCACCTGGAGAATCTGGACCTTTCCAACAATCGTCTGGAGAAGATCTCTGCAAATTCTCTGGACTCGCTGACCAAACTCGAGAGGCTAAACCTGCAAAACAATGAGCTAGACACCCTGGATGCATCTATACTTCAGAGCACCCATAACCTCACGTATCTGTTCCTCTCTCGGAATAAGCTCAACAAACTCCCCCAAAACCTATTTCAGGAGCTCACTCAGCTCAAACTCCTGAGTCTGGATGACAACCAGCTGAAGCACATCCCTGCAGGTTTGCTGGACCCTCTGGACTCACTGGACGAGGAGGGGCTGGACCTGACCACCAACCCCTGGCTGTGTGATGGGAAGATGGAGTACCTCTGGAGGTGGCTTCAGAAGAACAAGAAGAAGGTCTTCCTGCCAGAGACTATCATTTGTGCCAGTCCGCAATCTCTGGTGGGGCGCTCAGTTCTGTCACTGACAGAAAGTGAACTAAACCTTCAGTCTTAACATTTTCTATCCTATGGTTACTGGTTATTATCTGATATGGTAATGTACCCAGTTCAGCCTGTCATCACTTACTTACTGTTCAATCACTGAAACAATCCATAATGTGACTGTATAATTAAATATGATGTGAATAAAGAGATGTCTGTCTTTCCTTGCACTTTAATTACAGATAAAATGTGTTGTGAAAAGAATAGTTTGACATTTTAATTAATGAGCATTAGTGTTGGTAGGTGGATTTTTGGACCAGTCAGACTAGCTGTTTCCAGTGTTTATGCTAAGCTAAACTAATCGGCTCCTGGCTGTAGCTTCATATTGACATATTGAACCAACAGACATGAAAGTGGTATCACTCTTCTCATCTAACAAAGCGATTAACCATACTTCCTTTAACAGACTGTATGTTCTTCAAAAGGAGAAATCCAAACACCAAGAATGTGATTATGAAGATAAAGTAAAGGACTAAATTCCAATTTCTCATTCATTCAACTTTTTGTTGCACGCCTCAATGATTTACAAGTCACACTGGAAATAACTTGAAATATTATACCACTGCGTAAATAAGTCTTCTTGCAGGACTGAAAAAAGAAAATATTGATTTGTGTGTGGTAACATATTCACTTTTAGAAAGTACAGAAGAAAGTAACCACTCACCAGTTGATGAGCTGGTTTGTTTGCTTGGTTTTGTTTGCCCTTGCAACATTTTGTCCTGACTCATTTCTGGGAATAAATGTACTCAACATTGTATAAATACCAGTCCGTAATCAAAAACTGAGGGAATTTTGCTGTGCCTTTCAGGTAGGATTATGCATTTATGACCAAATTTTCACAATTCAAAACAATAATTTAGATTATTAGATAGTTTTGATATCCTGGAGAAATATGTCTCTTATATGTGTCCTTTCTGTAGTGCTTTAAAGATGAACTTGTGGATACTCCTGACTTTCACTGCAGTAGCTGAATGCGGATACCAAAAAAGAGGCGCCCACTCGTGCCCAGATCTGTGCTCCTGTTCCTTTCCACCTTCAGGTGCAGAGGTGGTGTGCAGCCAAAGGTCCCTCACACATTTCCCTGTAAATGGTTTACCCTCCAACACCACTCGACTATCCATCCAATCCACCAACCTCAGCTGTATTACAGCCAGTCATTTGAGTGCTGTGCCCCTTTTAAACAACCTCCAGCTGTATCACAACAACCTGACAAGTCTTCCTTCAGATCTACTGAAGGATGTTCCTCACTTGAACACCTTTGATCTGACGGGTAATCAGCTGGTTCATCTTCCTCCAAATGTCTTCAGCCACCCCTCACTTCATAGTCTTGTGCTGAAGAATAATCTTATTGAAAAGGCTTATGCTGAGTGGTTTCCTGACAACAGTACCCTGACCTGGCTGGACTTGTCTGGAAACCTTTTAACAGGTGTGTCCGCTGCTCTGCTTAAGAAGCTACCCAATCTGGAGAATCTAGACTTGAGTGACAACAATCTGCAGGACCTAGAACCTGACGCCCTGAAGAACCTGCACCACCTGGAGTCACTGAATCTTGCGGGGAACAAGTTAAGCTCCCTAAAACCTACAATTTTCAGCCACAACCTGAAACTATCCCAACTGTTTTTTCAGGAGAATCAGCTTCAAGAGCTACCAGCGACCCTCCTACAGGGTCTCCCAAATCTTGAACTTCTACTGCTCAATCAGAATCAGCTGCAGCAGTTCCCGTCAGGGCTGCTGGATGGGAGGAAATCCTCTTTCCGCATAATCTTAACAGGAAACCCTTGGGTGTGCGATGAGAAGATGGAGTACCTGTGGAAGTGGCTCTCTGTCCATCCTCAAAATGCCGGCTTTTTGGAGGAAGTGACTTGTGCAGGGCCTGAAGCTCTTAAGCATCGAAAAGTGGCTTCTTTAACTGAAAGTGAGCTTGGACTTCACGAGATTCAAAAAGAGTGATGAGGAGATAGATATTTTGCCAGTACCCTGTATATTCCGCAAAAAGTTTATGCCAAATTATAAATCATTCACATATATTCCTATGTATCAAAGGCTGAAATAAAACGTAATTCTTTTATCCAGCACTGCTTTTTTTGTTATCTCTCCTTGATCTCTCCATTTTTTGGATACTGTCCAGCCCACTGGGTGGCGTAAGATACACAATACATTTCAAAGCAATTAACTGAACAGAGAGCATAGCTTGTTTAAGACCCAATTTACTCAGTAGATCCTCAAAATTGTGTCATAGCAGACCCTGATACCAATTATTATGTTATTGTATTTATTGTTTTAACTATCTGTGAGGCACATAAAGTAAGTGAATATAATTCAAAATATGGACAAACTAGATTTTAAATCATACATTCTTAAATGAAGAGTCAAAAAAGCTGTCATTAAGAGAAGAAATGGTATTCAGTGGCGTCACAGAATTGCAACAAATTATTGAGCTCTTCCCTCCGTCCATGATGTGTTTTTTACGACATTTAAGGTGAACGCTTACTCCAGCATATCTGTCTCACTTGTTGGTTGCATCACAGACTGCAGCATTGTCTCAGTCGTGCCTTTTTGTTTTTAATGATGTTGAGCATGTGGGAGTGCGTGGGCAGTGCAATGGCTGAGACTTCCAGCTGACCCCTTCTGGATGTGTTTAAATCTCTCTCTCTCTCTCTCTCTCTCTCTCTCTCTCTCTCTCTCTTCAAGTCTCTCTCTTTCAAAGAGTATATATGTCTGTGTATATGCTCTGCATGCCCCCACACACCTGTCCTCAAGCCATGATCTCGGTGAGTGCACCCCAAATGTAATTTATTATTGTTATAAAATATAAAACATTGCCTCCTCAAGAGGCTGTTACTTATGAAAATTAAACCTTGTTTATAAATTTTCCCCAAGGAGCGCATGGTAAACTTTGATGTCGGCCTTTCGTGTTACTTCTCTAAATTGTATCCTGGAGGTTAAAGGTTGAGGACGTGGGTTTGCTGGTCCGAATCCTAATTCCCTCTTATAATAATTACCTCTGGAGGAAAACATCAGTTTTGAGGAAAGTGTTCAAAGGCACTCTCCTCCCCCTAACAGCTACTGCAGCTCTTTGGGCAAGACATTTAATCTCTATGTTCCTGTGAACCCCCCCAGGCTCTGATGTTTGCAAGTGTGTAATGGTGGGCGGGGCGTTCCCTGGATAAATGAGGATGAGGCTTCCCTGCCTTGATTGGTATGGAGGAAAGGAGCCTGCTTTCTGGCTCGATGCTGTACTGTTGGCTAATGATGACTGAGTGACGCTGAAATCTGAAAGGTCACGGGAAAGGTTTTCACGCACTTCAAATTACTGTGGCCTTTCTCACTCTGTGTTATAATAATGGAGACATGATCATCTTTGATAGGTGCTCATTAGCAATGGTGCACTAATAACTTAACATTAACACAAGAATGTCTCTCAGTGTATATTTTCAGGTAATAAACTCTATTATATTATATTTGTAGTTTTATGCTTTCTTTGAGGTGTTCATTTTTATTCTATACATTTTGTTTTTTTCAATTTAGTTCTGCACCAGTAAGAATTTTGAAAATCTTTTCTAATCGATTCATCAATGAACTGTAAAACTGTGTATTATTAACTCTCATTTCAATTCTAAATGCGCAGTGGTGGAAAGTATATTTATTCAAGGAAGTACAATATCCTCTACATTTCAGGGGTAAATGATTTTTTTAGTGCACTGTTTACTGAACAGCTACAGTAGTATGGTTACTTTGCAGACAAATATTTAAAAACCTTGAAGGAGCTTATAAAATAATATAATGCTTTGTTATAGAATGAACTAACCGACATACACAAGTTCTGCTTGCTTGTACCTGTAATAATCAGTATAATAGCACTCACTCAAACATGCCAGTTTGCATGATATTAAATATAAAGAAAATTTTGCTGATAATACTTGAAACTAAAATATAAAGCAATAGTTTGACATTTTGGGAAATATTATTTGCTTTTTTTTTATTGCAAAGCGTTAAATGACAAGATAAATTTCACTCTCGTATCTGTCTGTTTATCTGTCAGCTTAGCTTAAAGACCAGAAACAGGGGGAAACAGCTACCCTGATTCTGTCCAAAGGAAACAAAATCTATCTACTAGCACCTCTAAAAGTCAGTAATTAATACCGTATGACTTGTCTATTTAATCCATACATAACCAATGTTTAAAATACAATCTGACAGACTATTTCTTGGTCTCTGTTGGTTGCTTAAAAACATATCCTGGCCAAGACATAATCAAGCACATAACCCCCCATAACCCGCGACCCTGTACGCAGGATGAGCGGTCAACGATGGATGGATGGATGGATGGATAACCCCCCATAAAACCGCTAATTAGCATTTTTAGACTTTCTTGTCGTACGACATTAATTAAACATGATATAATGTGTTAATTAGCATTAGTGAGCTTTAGAGGTGCTGGTAGGCAGATTTTGTTAGGTTGTTAGGCTAGCTGTTTCCCCCTATTTCCAGTCTGTATGCTATGCTAAGCTAAGCTAACCGACTGCTGGCTCTAGCTGTATAGCCTATTAACTGACAAACATGAGAGAGGTATAAATCTTCCCAACTAACTCTTGAATAAACGTATTTCCCAAAGTATTAAACTATTGTGTTAAATCAAAGACTTATTATATTGTTTTTATATTGTAGTTTTAATATTAAGGATCAGAATATGTCTTCCACCACTGAAAATGTGATTTTACTCTGCGGTCTCATTGTGTTTGAAGTGTTACTACAGGACGGTCGATCCAAGACTGTGGGCTGAAGTAAAATTAATCGCACCTCTAACAAGACACACATCCATCAATAAACACGTCTGTTCACTGCAGTTGTGCAGCTTTATTCTTCAGCCTTGATATTTTGCAGGTCACACTCACCTTCATACCTTATGTGTATTTGAGCTCATGCTGAAATAAGAACAAAGGTTGACTCATTAAAAGTTTGCCTAAAGGTGGGTGAGAGGAGTCACACTGTGGCTGCCTTCAGGAGCTTGAGGCCATTACCATGCAAGCACTTAACAACAGTAAAACACTCCCACTGAGCCCTTTATCAATCTTCCCACGCTTTTTACTCAGGATTGACAGTATTATGTTTATGCCTCAAATCTGTGCATATTCAGGACCAGCATGCATTGCATTTTACAGCCCTCATCTAGCATGTTTAATCAATGTTACAATAAGCGGAAAGTGGCGAATAGGGAAAGAAATAGCATGATCCCATGCATTGACCTGCATTGTTGATTTTATCTCATTTACCTGCTCACAAATCATTGCTCTACTTTAAAACACGGGGAAAGGAATGTTTTGTTGCATGTTTTGTTACCTTTGAGCATTATGTCATTATTGGCAAATAGAATTGAGCTTGCTTGCTACTGTATGATTGGTTGTTGTAAATGGCCTCTGTTGCTCTGCAGGGAAATGGGCTATTAGGAGGCTCATCCTGTTTAACACCCTGCCACAAGCAGAAGCTTTTTTATTGCAGGAATAAAGGTTTTGATAGAGGCTACTTCAATATCGCCACATACAGACAGGAACCACACAGAGAACACGTTCGCATTTGATATAACCACTATTTATCCATTAAAAAATCCATTCACAGATGAAAATGCAGACAGAAATTAGATAAGTTGTTAACCATATTTTATTTATTTTATATGTTACACTGTTCTAACATACATTCAATTATGTGTTAAATTGTGTCTGAGTAGCTTGAAAGGACTACGTAGTTTCATTTCGTTTCACAACCTTCTGCTGTACAATGATAAATAAACTACCTTGATAATCAAGATCAAGATAACTTTTCAGTGCACAGAAATTGCTTTGCATCTGCCTCACAAAGGTAACTGAAAAACACTTTAGGAACCGAAAAAGGCAAGGAATAAACCACGTCTCTGTGAAGGCCAGAGCGCAGCAGTCATTAAATCTCAAATATCAAGATGACAACAACACAAATGTAATGGTAACAAGATTAATGGAGGACACCAAGCAGCAGTGATGACGCATGTTAAGAGAGATGATGCATTGGTTTATGGAGCTTGCTCTATTTTCTCAGCCAGATAGAGCTTGTTTTTTGGTTTAAGGCAAGGAGAAAAAAAAAAAATACCTGATAAGATGGTGATGAGAGATTGGAAACTCCTGAGTAACCATTAGCAAAGAGAACAGACAAATCTCAAGTTTTTGCTTAAAGGGCTGGTTCATGATTATTACTAAACACACATTTTCTCACCTACTGTAATTTTATTTGTGGTGGCCACATCATTGGAAAGTTATATTTAGAAAGCAATTCAAAAATAAAGGCTTGTGCAGTGTTGCAAAGTAACTATATATATATATATATATATATATATTCACAATTTTGAAGTATTTACTACTCTACTTGAGTATTTCCACTTTCTCCTACTTTAGGCTTTTTCTACACTGTGGTATTGCTACTACCTAAGCAAAGCATTTCAACAATTCTTCCACCACCTGTGATGAGGTATGCTTTAAACAATGTAGGCTAATTGTACATCATGATCTCCGCCCACATCTGATGGAAAATGTGTTATCGTAGAGATAGACGGGAACAGTGCTAATTTTTTGACAGAATGTTCTGAAAATGTCCTGTCAAGCACTTTGAATTACCTTGTTGTTGAAATGTGCTATACAAATAAACTTGCCTTGCCTTGAAAAGCATGTGGCATGAGGTGCCACTAGTTTGACCTGAAGACCCAAAAGTAACAGTAAAGAAAGGGCTTTGAGAGAGAAGTTCAATTCCTGCTCACTTTCTTACTGCCACACACCTAGTTAATCATTGCATGAAGTAGGCGCTCTTGATGGGTTGTAAATTATGGAAAGTTATACAAATTGTTGGATGCACCCACCTCAATTCAATGTCAGAGATGTGTGTGGGGTTTGTTTGAAGCAAACAGATCCTTTTAAGTCCCTTTTAACCAGATGGTATTTGCTCAACTCGCCTAGGCTCTACGCGGTTCATTGGTTTTCCATTATTATGGGGATACTACATCTTCAATGGAAAACGGAGGACGGGTGCCCGAGAGTCCAGTAGAGGCGAGTCAAGGCAGGTTGACCTGGTAATGGGTAAGCACCATTAGTGTCCCTGTTAATCTGGATAATCTACAGAACACACCGTCAAATAACTGTAACTAGCCTACTTCCTTCTGAAATGGTTGAGAGTGTATTATTTAAGATAATCACACTGGTTTCGGGAAGATAGATTGCTGCCATTTTTCAATGCAAATAAAATCCTTTTGCTTCCATTGTAACTAGCTGTATAACTAGATACCATTAGCATGAAGATATTTGTTTTGTGGCAATTGTAGGATTTCTAAAAATGCTTAAATGTAGTGTAATGGTAAAACAAGTATAAAAGAGTCAATGTCAGTCAACTAAGTTAACATTAGCTACAGGTCATACCAGTTCAAATTACAGTGTAGGAGCAAAACATCTGAGTGTACTAACTTGAACAAGCTGTGTTTTATCACTTATGAATTGAACTCTTCATTTGTAAGAGAAAGACTGCTATTTCTTCTTTCAAAGTCACATAATCTGATTTTAGCACATCTGTGTTTTTTCATCAACCCGCAGGAAACAAAACAGCTTTGACCTCCCACTGACATGCTCATAGCCTCCTTAAAGAACATACTGACGGATCTTTTACTCCTCCCCCAACTTCCACCAATCTCATTTGACTGTAGACATCAACTCTTTTTAATTATCATGTAAATATTCCACTGCAGCGATGCGCTGTGTATAATCCCTGCAGCTTTGAACTCAGGCTGCTGTAAGAGGAAAAATCTTTCTAGTAGATATTCACCACAGTTCCTTTTGCATCTTACTCAGTAATTTTTCATTCCAGGGATGGCATAGTGATCTCCACATTTCCATCCATCTGTAGTCACCCACAGTGACAGGGGACAAACGGGAGTTTAATTACCTCCGACCACAAAAGACAAGGACACAGCATTTTATCACTGTTTGACATCTCAGTCTCCTCAATGACTCCTCACATGCTTTGCCATAAGTTTTTTTTTTTATGTCGGCAACTGACATCCTTTCACAGTGAGCTCATACAGATTATCATTTGGCTCCATTCATCCAGAGGCTCTTTATGCAGTGTCTATAACAGACCCTTCACCTGTTGTTGGGGTTGGTCGGCGTGGAGCCATGCAGAAGCGCCTGCAACCACTGAACTGTTCACAGCATGTAGAAAGAAGGTCATGGCTCCTGAGGGAGATCATGTGTCACTGATGAGTGCGGGGGGGGGGTCAGGCCAACTGTTTGTGAGGGCCAACTTAGATGAAGTAGCAAGAAAAACAATTGTCATGAGCTGAGGCATTCACGTTTCAACAACATATTTAGTCATTTATAGAAAGATCTCTTAGGGGAATGTCTGTGTAAGTTATGGAGCTGCACCAGAAGCCAATTAGCTTAGCTTAGCATGAAGACTGGGAAGCAGGGAGACAAGCTAGCTTGCCTAATTTCAGGTTTTTGTGCAAAGCTAGGCTAAGCGCCCCATATCTAGGACCATACATACTTTTGTAAATGTGCTAATTACTTTTCTTGTGGAGTGTTACATGACAAGATAGATACCATGATGGTGTTTGGTTTTTGTTATGTTTGGACAGAACTCCCTCCCCTCCCTTTCCAGTTTTTGCGCAAAGCTCAGCTAAATGGCTACAGGCTGAAGCTTCATATTTAACTGACAGACATAAGGGTGATATTAATCTAATGTCCCAAAATGTCATTTAGCTATTTAACTAATTACTTTTAATGTATAGACTCATCTTCTAACTCTCAGCAAGTTGACAAGTATCTGCATACATCTCTCTTTTAATAAATAACTTATTAATTATAATGAATTAATCATACAAGAATTCTGCATTTGTCAGTGTTCCAAACGAGTATTTTCATTTCAAAATGCTTTATGATGTTTTTTGCAGTTAATTCCCAGCACAAATTATCACAACTCTTATGTGTTTCTGTTTTGGAAGCAAAAGCCTACATATAAAGTTCATGACTCAAAAGTGAGTTTTAATGTTTTGGCAACAATCAATCTTCTGGGTGTGGTTGTTCCGTTTTTTTATAAGATGGATGTTGCATTTTTAAAGAAAACATCACTGCCACATCAGCCAGGGGCAGAGATGGGCAAAAATGCAAAGCTGCCACAATTCGATATATGGAATAAGCATGTTTGAGTAATTCTGTAACCGAGATCAATTTTACATCCAGTTGAAGGTAGAAGTCAGATGACACACTCGCTAAATTTTGTTTTTAAAACCTGCAGCCCTAAATAAGCCACTGCGTGACAAGAATGTTCCATTCCATAAAACATCATTGTCTCTGGATGAAATTATCACCAGTGGCAAGTGCATCGATGAGCAGGTCAGATCGATCACTGTGGCTTTGGTCTCTGAAGGCCAATTACCTTAATTAGATGTCCATATATTCTTCAGCAGAAGTGACACAGGGCCACTAGAACATGGCTGATACAGTGAAATTTGCCCTTTGTAAGCCATTTTTGAAGTAGGGACCATTAGCGGAGGACATGAGGAATGACTAAGAGGAATGAAAGTTGTACCGGAGGGTAAACAGACCTAATCATGGTTCTTTATTATGCAGGCAGTCGTACACAGGAGAGCTGTTTATTTCTGTTATGTGTTGCTGTTTATAACCTTCTAATTAAATTAATTTGCTAAGAAAGACATGCAACAGATGGATTGATTTTTAAATAAACTGAGTGGCTTTAAAGATTCAGTGTGTAAGTTCTAGTGACATCTAATGGTGAGGGTTGCGAATTGCACCCCTCTCCCCTACCCAAGTGAGCAGTATAGCTACGATGTCATCTATGAGATAAAAGAGACTGCCATTCAAGAAATTAGGTTTCTTTAGATAGATGTGTTAAGAAATTATATAAATTATGTAAAACATAATGTTTTTTTGAATATTATTGTTACTTTTTTCATTAATAAAAAACAGCCACATGAAGAAATGAAGTGCTACATGATGTCTCATACTCCTGTAATACATTATTTTACATCTTGGGAGGGTTGGCTCATCTGGACTAACATACCAAAGTAAATGAAGACATTTTCAAACCCTATCACATCTAGTGCATCAAGTATGACCACTGACAGATACCAGGACAATGTAAGCCTCACTGTTTCTGCACCACAGCCCATTATAAACCACATAATACATTAAGTTTACAAAGGCATTGGCTGGTGAGAATCAAGGCTCCTCTTGCTTTGCTTAATTAGATAAGCAATATGCAAATATTACCAAAATGTCTTTTGAATTTTTTTAAATACAACAGAAACACAAAGTAGTACTGACAGCCATAATTTCAGCTTGTGGAAAAATGGTGCAACATTTTTAATGGGCATTTAGCATGTGAAAGTAAAAATTACACATTTGTGTGCACAGTGGGAAGCAATATCCAATAAAGTTTTTTAATGCAAATTCGGAAAGTATTTATTATTGGTCACTTGATAGGCACACCGTCTTGTTATATATCACTATTAGCAGTAAAAAGAAATACATGTTTTCCACCAGGGCAGTAAAATGTGAAGTTTAGCTGCTGATCCTGCTGTTACCGTTTCATTACCAATAATATTCATCAGCTGTTTGTCTCAGGAACGGCACATTTCTGTCCACGTAACAAAGCCATAACAGAGGCTGGAGAAGAACTACATGAAGTTACAATCCAACTACATATTTTTTCAAAGTTTAGCTGGCTGATCTGAGATTCGATGGTGGAAGCTGCCGTTTTATTGCCAATTAGCGATCAGCTGATTCTCACAAATGTAACAGACAAAGTCAAAAACAGAGCGCTGGAGAGAGAGAGAGTAACTACATGAAATTATTGATCCAACTAACATAACACCACAAGCCAAAGCACAGCACTGGAGAATAAACCAATCCAACTAAAAATAAATGTTTTTCTACCAGTCTGTAAAAGTTTAGCTGGCTGATGCTTCCATGCTCTAAGCTAATGTTACGGTTTTATTGCCAATTAACGTTACTGATCAGCTGATTGTCTCGCTAACATAACCATAACCAGCAAAGCCAAACCACAGGCTGGAGAATAAGTAACGTTTGGCTACATAAAATTAATCCATATTTCACACCACTGACAGGGGAAACACGGCTCTCTGTGATTATGGCCAGCTAACAGCTAAAGCTCTCAACCAACAGTTTTCATTTGCATCGCTAAAGTCTGACAAACAAAGTTAATTACCTGTCCAGCAGAAAACAGACAACTTCAGCACCGCTTTGAAAACATCTGTCCCACATTAACGTTATAGCCTTCCATCTGTGAAAATCCACAAAATCCGTGATTTCTGCCGAGAGCCATCTGTCCCAACTCCATCTGGCTGTCGGGACAGGTGGTAAATAACACAGATGCTCCTTCAGTTGTCCAAATGTCACTTCTCTTCTTACTTCTAATAAACCAGAAGACTACTGGGAGACTGTATATTACTATTATTATTAGTCCCTCTTCTTCTTTTTTGTACATATTCAATGTAGTGACGGGCGTCTACATTACCGGAATTACACAAGCAGAAGAAGAACGCCGTGATCACAAAACGCGCTCTGCAGCGCTGTTTGTTTGTTGACGGCTACGGTAGAAACATGATGACAAAATACAGCGACCTCCACAGCAGGGGGTGCCCGCGGTTATGTAGCTCAATGGCTCATGGTGCGTTCCAGTTGACATGGGAAGTCGGAATTTCCGAGTTCAAAGGTCAAAATTTCAAAGGGAACGCCCCCTTAAGTCGGAATCCCTGCACTACCCTGACTTCGTGATCCAAGATGGCTGTCGGGGTATCAACAGTTAGTGAAAGCTGTAGTTTATACTGTTTATTAGCACTTCTGTGTACTTGTGACTCATATAAATGTTCGCACACAAAGTGCTGTCCAGCTGCTGTCTGTGGACGTGTTGCTACAGTGTTAAGTGTGAGTAAATACCGCACAATGCGTTTTTTTAATCAACCGGCGTATCAATAGCTAACCTGGCTAGTTGTAAACAAACAGCTGGCCTAGCGAGGTTTTCCAACTTGTTAACTGGAACGCTGTCAACTTGGGTGTGACGTCATTCCCAGCTCCGACCTACAACTTCCGAGGTAAACGCAGCATCATTCTAAGGTAATAAAAACATAATGGTTCATTATGTAAGGTCTTTATATACCACTGAAAACATAGTTATGGATCTTATATTACATTTCTGTCAATAGAGCCTCAGAAATATTACACACTGGACCTTTAACAAGCTTTGCCTTTGAGTAAGTTATTTGAAGCTGTCAGTGGACACAGTTTTTTAAAGCCCAAATTCATCTGGAGACTCTGCTTGGCAGAAATGTGAAGGTTGGTTTTTCACACTGCCAAGACCTGATCAAAGCAGTCAGCATGACAGTGATGTGGGAAGTAGTGCAACTCAAAATACGGTGCCGCCACTAAATGACAATTTAGTGGACTTTAAAACTGTTTTATGCCGCTATGTAACATTGCAGTCCCATGCACAAAAAACATTTTGCAACAACGACATAATGCTTAATGGCACTCTTCCGCAAGCAAGCTGTAAGAAGAAGCAAAAGATATATAATGTACAATGTAAGTTGTTTGGAAGAAGCTAGCTCGGGTTTCTCAGTATGGATGTCATGGCAGAGGCTGGAAAGAGACAGAAGATGTCGGAGGAAGCAAGAAAAGAAAAAGAGAAAGTGACCAAGAGACCAGACAAGAATAAATCTCAGACTGGCTTTTACTTGTTGGAGTCAGCTAAAAGAGATGAAAGGATGCAAGACAAATTCTGAGCTGGCCTTCTTGCCGTTGGACTAGTAAGTAATAACTTATTACCTGGCTTGTCCTTTCTTGTGTTGTTGCACTTGCTTGATGTTTCCCTGTGTTAGCAAAGTAAAATCAGCCTGAGGTTTCACAGACAGAGGTTTAGCTGCTAGCCATAAATCTCGAGTTGACCTAAGTTTCAAGCAACATTGTGCTGCTACTGGTGTGGAGTGGTGCCAGTGTCAAGCCGGAGCAACATAACTGGGCTCAGCAGCCTCTATGGACACAATGTTAGATAATGGCAGAGGTGAAGAGGATGTTGACGGAGAAAGCTGGCATTCTTTCTGTTGGACTAGTAAGTAATATTGCTATGTCTTGTTTTGTCACACTTGCTTGATGTTTGGCTGTGTTAGCGAAGCTGTCAACTTGCTAGTTCTCGGTTATAAGTAATGTCATCATAACAAATGCATGTGTACAGCTGTTCTTATTTACAGGTGAATTACACTCTGAAACCGCAAAAAAAATAAATCTTACATAATGTTGCTTTAACACTGCATTCACTCCGTCATTATTTTAGCCAAGGTTATACCACAATGAGCACATTATGTTGAGGTAACAATAGCCACACTGACTGTTTATGTTTGTGTTTACAGGACCAGCCTTCAATCAGCAATAATATAATTTACACACAAAACAATTTCAATAAAAACATTTAACCCATCAAGTTTGTGCCTTTATTTCTTTTACCAGTACTGTGTACAAATTGCGCTACAAAATACTAGTAATGAAGAGGACCTTTATTCAGTGTTGTATATAACACATGATAACTTAATACTTTTTAAAGCACTGTAGAATACTACATAATACTACTAGAATTGTACATAAATTACAATAAACTAATATTTAGAAATGTTATATAATATTAGAGTTCATGAACATTTTGTTGCTCTCCTTGGTAAATATAATGAAAGACTAAAAAAAGAAAGTATCTAATGTCCGCTAACTTTCCCCTGAGCTTTTATACACAGATACCTGTCTTGTTCTTAGTTTAGTTGAGGACAGTAAACATACTGAGTAGGAGCCACCACAGATGTTCCTGCTGAGTTAAGGCCACATCACCTCCTCAGGCTCAGCATTAAACTACGATGGCCCCCGAATCACCCGGTCCCTATTTGACATAAAAGGCTCTGTAAAACCTACCCACCTTAATAACAACCTGACAAAATGAGGCTATAACTTGCCTACCAAATCTCAAGATGCTGAGCTGACGATGAGACTAGAGGCAGGGTTGAACTGAACACAATCTTTTGCTTTTATATTCTTCTCAGGTGAATGGTTTTCTGGAAACTGATAGATTTAAAGGTTAGTTAAGTCTATTGAGGGCATATTTTGGAAACATCTATAACAGTAAGTTTGCACTCAGTTCTAAGCATGAATCTTTATTATTGTGTTTCATTAAATGAAAAGATTAAAGGTAATAAAACTACTGTAATCCTCTAGGATATTCATTGCTGACACAGTATATATTAAATGGTGGGCACACACTCACACACACAAAGCATCAGATTGCCTATAACTATCAGTTTATGCTTGAAGACAGCAGCAGGAGAATTCCTTTTTACCAACCTTCATTCAACTCTCTGCAGGAACAAAAGCTTTTCATCAGACCACGTATCTATTACTCCCTCTGATGGAAAAGGAAACTGGCTTACCACTAAGAACTCTTTTCCAGGCAAATCTATTTTCTCATATTGCATTTGCGGGTTGAGCAAACACCAGAAGGCTGCACTCTATCTTCATTGGTCAGAATTTAGCTTGCAGAGGATTGACTGTTGTGATTTCAGCATTTAACACTTTATACTGACATCTTGAAAGGTTTTGGCATAGTGTGCTGCAAGGCCATTTAGTAATGCATTTGAAACAATACATTGATTGGACACAAGCTGTGATTTTTTTTAATGAAAGTGTATTATATTCTGCTGTTTCCTTGCATTTTCCAATGTGGGCCAATGTGATGATTTTGCAAACGAATGTTCTGCGAGATGGAACAAGTGATAAGGTTATAAGGAAAGATTGGAAAGGTTGAGTGTGTTAGGTGCATCCTCCTTTCTACAATTTTTTTAGAAGGTCATATTTAATCTATGTAATTATCGTCATGCAATTTTAGCCTGCGCTCTGCCTGAATAAGAGTGCCCCAAGATGCAACTAGGCAGCATTTTAAACACCCAGTTGAAAAAATGAAACTCATTCCCATACAATAATGCTCCTGGAGCATGGTTTTCCGTCCTCTTCAGAATCTGACATCAGGGAGATTACCTTTTCCCTCTCCTGCCGCTGAAAATCTCTTTCAAACAGAGATAGTGCTCAGAGCAGTGGGCTGTTAAGCCACAGCATTATGCACTCACATTCTTATTCAAATTAATGTGCTTGACCATCTTCTGCAGGATATGAATCCATTAAAATATCCCATTTGTACCATTTGAGGGTAGACATTATGTGTTTTCAGAGTGGTCTTGAGAGCAATATGTTATCCATGATGTGTTTGAATGGCTGTTTTTTTCATTTTGGCTTTCTTTACTTTTTTTTCGCTTCTTTGTAACATGCTTGTAGTCTGATGCCTTTGGCCTTTCCAATATATCTGATGTCAATCTACAACTTAGCTTAATAGTAATACAACTACTATAGATTTTGTGGCTTAAACTCCTTCAACTGAATTAGAACGGTGAACGGACACCTCTCTTTTCCTATAATAACAACTTTTTAACAGTTGTAAAGAATACATAAAACAACAATAAAGAACCTCACGCCAAACACCAAAGCTTGAGTTTGTCTTGAACTTCCATTTGTCTGGACCATTTATATAAATGCACAGGGAAAACCCTTTTTTTAGACAGGAGGCGTAAGTAGAAGATGATTCCCTTTTCGTAATTGTCAGTGGATAGAGGAGCAGGGAGAGGCAAGCGGAGTCACTGTGTGTTGATGTTGTGATCAAAATGGTTGGTTGTAACTCAATACCATTATGTCAGTATGTCACCAGAAAACAGTCAGAGCTGGGAGTCAGCTGGATGGGACACGTTTCAGGAATTCCTTTGATTAGCTAAACACATGCAAACGCAGTAGTTGTACAGAAGTGTACAAAGTATCTGCTGGTTCAGGGAGAATGTCACACTGTGTTTATTTACAGTATCCTAAAAATGATCCACGACCAAGATTCAATTAAATATTAAAGTACACAGCAGTAGGCTATGATATTGAAATATGGCATGCTATGTAGACTTTGCCTGTATTGTTCTTCTCCACCCGCACTGCACGCTGTACAACTTGTCGTGGAATGAAATGTCAGTAAGATAATGTAAATCGTCAGCTGGGCAATTTGAAGAACATTCCTCAACACCCACACAGATTGTGATCTTTCAGTCTGTTTAGAGGATTATGAAAATCTGTGTTGCATGTACACATGCACGAGACAACTTTTTTTCAAAGTCATATAAGTCAAGTAAACAACTGGATTGTCGGCTTGTCCACCATATCTTTCGAAATGTTAGAAATAGGGTTTTCAAGCGAAGCTGGATCTATCTCCAGACATAACAACTATGAGCATCTATTAAAAAATTTATTCATTTAATAACAACCACCATTAACTAGCTGGAAATGCTCACAACAATTGTGACTAAATTTGTGGAGGGACAATGCTCAGGAATACCTCTTAACTTTAACACCTATGACCAAAATGTGGTTGTAAAATTTAGTGATAGCCAGCAGATCACAGCAGGTCCCTGTAAAGTGGATCACACATGGCTGTGGGTATATGGGTGAAGGAGTGTGTATGTGTGTGTGCAATTATTTGTGTGCACTTGCAAGTAGGCAGCGGAGAGGATGGGGAATGATTGTATACAGCAGTGTGTGTGCTTGTAAATCTAAATTGGAACATGAAGGTACATGTGTCTTTTCATGTGCATTGTTCCGTTACACAATGTACGTCTTTGACATTTCAGCTCCACCTGTCAGTGTGTACAAAGGCCTTTCTCCCAGGCTTTGACATGTGAGAATCTGCTGCTGGCCAGGAGAGATAGCAGAGTCCTGTGTAGGACGTGTGGGTGGACAGCCTGCAGAGTCCTGCCTGACCTCCTCCATGATCTTTCTTTCGAGCTACATAACTTGAAGACTGGAGCTCGGTGGAAAACATTACTTAAAGGCAAGGCAGCAGTAAGATGCATCACCTTTCTTCATTCCATCAACAAGTGACAGTTGATGTAGTAATCACAGCACTTCAAATTTTACATTATATACCTTTACTTCTAGGTACCCCATCAGGCCAAATAGTGAACACTTTAACATACCTGAGCCAACATAGTGTCTACATTTTCAAGTCCAACATAAAACACTGTGAAGATTACATTCCATTGTTGCATTATGTGACAAAATGTGTACTTGCCATTTTAATATTTTTAATATGGGAAACATTCTACAATTTGATTGGATCTTCATATTAATACCTGCATATTGAAACTTGACCACTATTGCAATTGAGTATAAAAACTGTGGTAGCAAGAAAGATGTCTCAACGGTTAACTAAAAATTTATACAGGTTTTAACAAAGAAAGATATAATTTTTTCCATTATTAATTTTAGCTAAGACTACTTTTCTCTATCGCTATTTAAACAATTTATAAATTGTAAGCTAAAAGTAATGAATAAACAAATAGATCCACCGTTGAAACAGCTATGTGTAATAGATAAACAAATACTTAGCTAAAACTAATGGATAAATGGTTGAAATGTCCATCTTCTGCTGCCTCAAGTGGTGGTAGTAGGATTGCAAACTTAAAATTTCACAAAATATGACTGTACACAGGAACACAATCCTGACATAAATTATCCCTCCATGGTTGCAACAAAATCAAACCACTGACATCTGAGACATGAGATTTAAACTGAATAGGCCTTTGCCTAATTTTAATTATAGCTCCCCTACTGTGCCAACTAATGTAGTTTCTAAGGACTATTTGTTCTATTTATTCTATTTTAAGACCTTTCAAACTGTGAACATGTAACCTTTGAATTCAGTGCCCATTAATTCAATTTAAGTGCCTGTTAAAACAGGGGACAAAACAAGAGCAGTAATACATTAAGACACGTGTTTAACACGTGGACACTGGCCTATAAATACACCTTCCATTTATATTGATAACCAGCAGGGTTGATAATGAATACCATTTTGATGAGTTCAAGAAAAAAAAGTCCTCATTATTTATATTTTATTTTCATTTCTACTAAGATTTTCAGGTTCAACAAGCCACTCTGAAACTGATTTTTGTTTAACCTCTAGCCTGTTGCTCCTTCCTCCTCGACCCATAACTCGGTGGTCAAGTTATTCCACTGAACCTCCGGGGAGGACCAGAGTGGTGACGGCTGCTGTAATATTTAAACCCATTATAGGAACATGACCTGCAGCCAAGGACGCTTCTAAGGTCCCGGTGTCACTTACATGATCCCATCTTGAGCTGCGCCCCCCTGACTTTTAACATTCCTACATAGTAGAGGGGTTTTATATCTGATATAGGCCTATTACCTCACAATCATTCAGTCTCATTTACAAAAATTACTCTGCTGCCTAGAAGATCACAGGCAGAAAAAGCCTTGTAATTATATGTTGCTTTTATATTATCTAGCTACCCTAGTTATCACCTTTCTCTAGTGTACATTTATGTGTCTGGGTTTTGAAATGTATCCTACTTAATTTTAAGTCTATTAAATTCCAATAGTTTTCATTCAGTTTTGGTATAGTGCCTGCACACCCTTCATTGTCCTCTCAACTACATTTCTCTTTTTTCCCCGGAGGAGCTGCTAGTCTTTATTATAAAAAAAAACATTCATTGTGATATATATTTCTGTACAAAGGAATAAGCTACAGTGCACTCTACAGTATGAGTGTGAGGATTGGGGATGGGGGTGTTATATAAGGAGCCTACATGGGGGAATCGGTGTACTGGCTGTTCAAACAGAGCCCCTATGGGGAGTCACTGCGCAAAGGCACAGCTCATCAAGTCAATACCTCACACATATGTCACTTTAATAGGCCAATTCCTCATTTGCATTGAAGGTCCTTGAAGAGCGTTACTGCTGTCCTAATATTTCTACCAGCCTATTTACAAGCACGTCTCCATCATGGCATCATTAACCCTCAGTTGTGTGGGTTATGTTTGAGTCAAAAGATGAATAATTGATTTGGTGCTTTGTGGTTTATCTTTTTCCGAATGATGCAGAGTCTTCAGTGTTCATGAGATGAAATATTCAGTGGTCTCAGCTGTGCTTTCAAAGCTTGTTTCCATGCTGGGGGTCTGCATCCCTGCCCCTCCCCTGGGATCCTTCAGTAAGGGCATGTATGTGTCGCTGTGACAGGAGCGCATGGCGCCTTCCCAGACCCCTGTACCGCAAACATGTTTATGGTCTCCCGGTGCAGCCTCCAGCCGGCCATCGCCAGAGCGCAGCGCCATCAGTTCAATCTCATGCTTGGCCGCAGTCTCCAGCACCTGTTGCTTATTGTAGAACAGGACAAAATTGTTGATGATGGGGTGTATAGGCAGCGCTATGGCGATCACCCCGCACAGAAAGCTGATGGCCGCGTTACAGCGACCTAAAGTGGTCTTGGGGTAGACGTCTCCATAGCCCACCGTGGTCATGGTGATCACCGCCCACCAGAACGACTGTGGGATGCTGGTGAACAAGGTTTCCGGGTGGTTCTGCTCCATGGTGTAGCCCAGTGCGGAGAAAAGAAAGACCCCTACGCCCATATACATGAGGAGCAGTCCGAGCTCTTTGAAGCTGCTCTTCAGAGCAGATGTGAGGGTCTGGAGTCCAGAGGAATGTCGTGCCAGCTTGAAAATGCGCGCAATGCGCATTATGCGTAAAGCCTGCACCGCCTGCTGCACGTTAGCCAGCTCCATCACTCCTGCGCCGAAGGAGGTCAGAATCAGCACCACGAAGAAGGGCATGATCGCCATAAAGTCGATGATATTCATGAAAGACAGGACGAATTTTATTTTATTCGGGGAGGAGATCAGACGCAGGAGGTATTCAATAGTGAACCAGCCGATGCACACTGTCTCGATGACCTCCAGAGTCGGGTGCTCCGAGAGGTTACCCTCCGAGTCCTCCACCTGCAGGTCGGGGATGGTCCCGACACACATCACCACAGATGAGACGAGGATGAAGATAAAAGAAACTATAGCGATTATGTGCGCAGGCAGCGAGGACTCCGGCTTTTCCATCAACCTCCAGAGGCACATCTGGAAGCGCTGCCAGCCTTCAGCAGACGGATCACCTTCTCGGTCCACCAGGATAGTTCTCACTTTCTCTGCGATCTCTGCAAGTTCATCCTCTACCTCCTTCAGGTGGCATTTACAACAGTCATCCAGAAAATCAGAGTCGATTTTCCAGAACTCCATCTCCTTCATGAAACAAATTGGACAGATACCTCGTTTCATGTGAATCTCTCCATAATAATAAAGCTCAATTATACACTTAAATGCTTCGGGGTCTCTGTCAAAATAAAACTCCCCTGTGTCAGGGTCGTAGTCGTCACATAGTAGAGATATTTCTTCAGAAGACTTAAGCGAACAGTCCACCAGTTCTGCCAGCCGAGTGTCCGGGTAGCGATTCAACACGTCCCCATACAACACCTGTTTCACCCCGCCGATGTTGACAACAATCTCCGTCTCTTCACTGGCCTCGGAGCCGTTGCAGTCTGCGTACCGCGTCCTCTGGATCCCCCACATTATGTTGACAACAAGTCAGCCACAAAACAGCCCAGCTGATCAAGAATTTTACACAACTGTGCTGTCAAAGTAAACGCAAGTTACCAGAAGCCCTGGCGCTGTGCGTAAAGACCTACCAAATCTTCTAGTTTTTACGTTTTAGTTGAAATAAATAAATAAAATGTTTGCTTAGAGGTGACTGCCTGCGCGAAGTCTTCTCCGTTCAATACAGCCGTGTCAGGCAGTGAACAGTGCGCCTGTGCTCTCTGAGAAAGTTGGCATTGAAGTGCGCGTAATGTCAAGTAAACCACAATCAAATCACAAGCCATCCGGTCATAACTTTCAAAATAAACCACTTGCTAAGCAACAATGTTTTTTATATCATTAAAATTATGCAGAAAAGAAAATCAGTAGATTTTCCATTGGTTTCTAGTGGTGGAAAAAGTATTCAGATCATTTACTTCTAGGCAAAAAAGTGAATAACTACTAAAAGTAGAATAAAATAGCAATGGCAATTTAATTAACTGGTCTATAATTAATCATTATATCATACCTATAGATCCTTTAATATTGAGCCTAATCAAATACTATAATCTCACAAGCAACTGACCATAATCTAGTCAGCCTGTGCTTTTATTTTTAAAGCCATGTCCGTGTTTTCCGGTGGTGCTCTGGCTCTTTGTGGTTGTCTTGACGCAGCGCAGTGCAGCCAGGCACAGCAGATCATAAATCTCAGCGGCATGTAATGAATTGTGAAGTAGCAAACGGGGAAATCAGGGACACGCACTCTGCTGGGGTTTGGTGGCAGCTCAAAGAGCAACAATCAGTTAAAGCTGATCGATTAACAGGCAGTACTACCAGCAACCTAAATCACCCCATTTTACAACAATAGCCTATAAAATATTTTTCCAGAGGCATTATCCATCATCCATTTTGAATGTATTATAGGCTATCACCCAATAACCCCGACAGAAAAAAGACTCAGGCTAAGTAATAATCACTTAATCGGAGAGATAATATAGGATCTATAAATATTAAGATATTATAATATTCATTATTATGGGGCTCTTTGGTGCTATCAAGTGATTGATGGGTGAGGATTATAAGTGTGACTGCAATAACTGGAATTAGTTGGGTTTTCTGAGGCTACTTTCAAATATAAACTAGCAGAATAAGATATATTACAATTTGCAGAGTGAGTTCCACTGAACAGTTCTGCAGTAGCCCACGCTGAATTTGTGATTGGCAGACAGACTGACAGCAACTCAACAGTACTTTGGCTTGTTGCATGTCTCCACCTAGTGACAACATCTTCACAGTACAGTAGCCTAAAGGCTTTTATTTTTCTGTTTTCAAACATCGCTGCAAACCACTGAGGATAGGAATCCATTAAAAAGTGATTTTAAAAAGTATGTAGGCCAACAGAACCATAAAGTCCAGTGTTTCTGTTATAGAAAAAACAACATCTGAAGTATAACCTGCAAGGCAGTGGAGTCAAGTCAAACTTTGGTTATGTGGTTATGTTTTACCTTTCCTTCAAGATTATTGGAAAGAAATCAAGTTAGGCTGTCACTGGTGTATTTAGATAGATAAGTCATTTTCGGATATAAGGAGGACTTTATTGAGCGACTGAATTTTTGTTAAGAATGAGTAGGCTATTCTTCTAAAGACATAGGCCTATACATGTATACATGTTTCTGTATTGTACAGTACTTCACATAAGTATTTCCATTGTATACTTTATACTTCTACTCTACTGCATTTCAGAGGAAAATTTACATTTTACACTGCCATTATCCAACTGCTGAAGTTACTACTTACTTTGCCGATTAAGAATGTATTTAAGTAGCTAGTAGGCTAACCTCTTCAACTGGCTAAATAATAATCCACTGTTATAATATATAATAATATATATTATTATATGCTCTATCTATCTATCTATCTATCTATCTATCTATCTATCTATCTATCTAATTCTTCTGTTCTTTGAAATTGCCTGCTTTCACTTTTGATTCAGTACGCTGCTTTTTCATTGTGGTGTTGCTGCTTTTACTTAAAGGATCTGAATACTTCTTCCACCATTACCAATGAAAAGTTATGATAACACAACAGCAACTGTTATTTACCTACTTTATATTGTATTGCTTTATATTTTATTTAGTTTGAAATACATGTCACTCTGTGTGATAGCCTACTATGTGTAATATATTGTAGCTTAACTGTCTTATTGTTTATAAATATGCATATGGGCATGATACACTTTTGTATTTATTCATTAGACTTGTTAGACTGAGTCAGCATTGTCACAGTTGTTTCCTCTGCTCTTGGTGGAGTTGCATGTTGCCTCCTTCTCTTTCTCCTCCAGCCCATCGTGTCTTCAGTGTACCGCGGCTCGAAACTACACGGCGCACGCTTATTGGCTGAGGCGCGGCGTCGTCACCAGCGGACCAATCAACGTGGGCCACGGTGAGATTTTGCGATCTACTTTTGTGGGTCTCAGCTGCAGCAGTCTGCGAGTGTTGCTAACAGTGGAGGCGAGCAGAGAGCAGCTGAAACCATGAGACCGCTTTTACTTGGTGAGTGATAACAGCAGCAGCCTTTCTACTTGATTTAAATGATAGTTTTGTAAATTTGTTAATGTTAGGTGTATTTAACTGTTTTGCAAGCTGCTGCTTGTTAGCTTGAACAGCTAATAGCGGGCCTCCGTTAACGTTATCGATGAATCAAACAAACGTCCATTTCACTTGCTGTGACGTTAGATTTTCAATAACTCGGCATATTAAGTGTATTTAAATATGGCTAGGGTGTCTGGTCAGTGCTTGCTGTAGCTGGTTCATAATTTAACTTAATTGAACAAATTAGAGCACGCAGTGTTGCGAGAACGTTAAACATTTTGTATCTTCATCTTCTCCTTCAGGAGTGTTGGGTTGCTCCCTGGTCCTGTCCGTCCAAGCCTTTTACTCAGCTAGTGATGATGTTGTTGAGCTCACCCCCTCCAACTTCAACAGGGAGGTGATACAGAGCGACAGTCTGTGGCTGATTGAGTTTTATGCTCCCTGGTGAGTCCATGTAACTTTGGTGGCCATTATTCAGTGGTAACAAGTGTCCTCAGATCAATCAAGTTGTGACACGGTGACCATAGTTACTTTACATACAGGCATCTTACATTGACTCAGTGATGTTTGAGTCTTCTGTTTGTAATTGCTCCTACTCATAAGTAATAACCTTATGATCTGAAGAGACTGTGGAGACATGTGCATGTAGCACACAGTCATGTATAAAAGCAATTCATAACGCTTTACAGATATGTTTCAGCATAGATGGAATTACACAGCATGCGCAACACCTTTAAATCTTAACTAAACAGGAAATGACTTCATTGCCCTCTTCTTAAAAGTTGCCTGACTTTGAATGAAGCTAACATCAGATGTCCTCTGACCTTAGGAATGTGCCAGGTCCATAAACTTGAAACATGTCACACATATCTTATATATGCAAAGTCAGTTCTGTAATGGACAAGCCAGTGGTGATGTGCACACCTAAAATCTATGCAAATAAAAGGTGCTAAATATTCACTGTACGTGTTTAATTTTGGGTCATTTGGTTCTGTGATTAACAGGAGTAACAAGTACTTGTGATGTATTTTGAACACATTCAGCTGTCCTGTACTGAAGGACTATAGGAATATCTCCTGATAAAATGAAATGTGTCTGGACTTGTATACTCACCCATCTTTCTCATTTACACTGTTTCCTAACTCACGAAGTCCCCATATTGTAAAACTAAACTACTAGCAATGAAACATTTTCATCTTTTCTTCCTCCCTCCTTCTCCACTGTTTATCACCAAAGGTGTGGCCACTGTCAAAATCTGACTCCGGATTGGAAGAAGGCTGCCACTGCCCTCAAGGTAAACAAAACGTCTCCGGTCATCTTCCCATTTATTGCCAGCTGTGCTGTAGACTGACAGACTTTGTCTTTGCTGAAGATATTTTCACTGAAAAAACTTTAACCGTTCATCAATCAACCCTATCAGGACTGGGCAATGATGACAAAATCAAATATCAAAATATTTTAGTGAATACTACTATTGGTAATATGACCAAGATGATGTGCTTTTACTAGATATTTACACACAAGAAACAATTACTTAATTATCAGGCAGATAGAATGACCAAGCAGATACACTAGAGGCATTCAGTGTTCATTTCACTCAGTTTAAACAAACAAATAAGTTGAGGGAATGGTTTAATTTTGCTGCTTTGCATCTTAACGGCCAGGTCCAAAAAGACAACACTGAAGCTAAAGTATAACATGGTTATTAAGCTCTAGCTCACAGCTTTGTTCAACCTAAAAATAATTTGGAGTTTGTAACTCAACAGGGAGGATAACACGTGAGACATGGGCAGATATGGGACTGTAGTCAAATATTAATGAATAATATTAACTTGGTCCAGAGTCAAAACAAGACTCACTGTTTATTTGATGGAATGTGCATTTCCACACACAGTTATCCTGTCTAAAATTAATCTAAACCACATTGTGTTTGTGGACAAAGTAACTGTTGCATGCTTCCAGAGTCGGTGTAAAAAATGTTATGTGAAGAAAGTAAGGCTTGCTGTATTTTGCTGTAATTAAAAGTTATGACTTCACACTCAAACTTGTTTGTTCTGAAATCCTTCAGGGGATTGTCAAGGTTGGTGCGGTAGATGCAGACCAGCACAAGTCACTGGGTGGTCAGTATGGCGTCAAAGGTTTCCCCACCATCAAGATCTTTGGAGCCAATAAGAACAAGCCGGAGGAGTACCAAGGTACAGACAAACCCACTGCAGAAAACAAATAGCTGTAGTTGTTGAATAAGCAGCTTTTTGACTTTTCTGGGGGGTTTTTTATTTGACATTTTCCTCTACAGAACCTCACCAAGCCCTGTTAAAAGTTTTCCTGAAGAGATACATGTTATATAATCGACTCTCTATCTGAATTGTTCAGAGATAATAGGATGTGGGTGTCAGGGAGACAGCACACTTTGAAACTAGCTTTCAAGGCTGTTTTGGAAATATTCTGCCTGCTGAAGTTGTTGGGAGGCAGACTTTGAGGGTTGCAGTGACTGACCTTTGCATGTCTTCCCCCTTCAGGTGGACGCAGTAGCCAGGCCATTGTGGACGGAGCCATGAACGCTTTGCGTGCTCTGGTGAAAGAGAGGCTGAGCGGCAAGTCTGGCGGCTCTGGCTACAACAAACAGGTAGATCCAGAAGTGCGCTCGTTATTTCAAATTGGAGATACCAAACTTGTAAATGAACGTGGTTAAGTAACACTCATCCGTCTTCCAACAGAGCGGTGGTGGAAGCAGCGGTGGCAGTAAGAAGGATGTGGTTGAGCTCACCGATGACAACTTTGACAAGATGGTGCTGGAGAGTGATGATGTGTGGATGGTGGAGTTCTTTGCCCCCTGGTGTGGACACTGCAAAAAGTGAGTTTGGTGCCTGACAGTCTTTAGGAAGTGGTGAAACCCCCCTCACCATGTCTGAGATTTCTGCCACCCCATTACAGCAGAGGTTAATGGAATTTTGTTTGTGCTGCTCACAGGACTGAAAAGTTAGTTTCTTTTCGGAAACAATGTTCCAGTAAATCAGGATAATCCACCGAGCTCACTGAAAACCCTTCAGTCAAGACTAATCCCTGTCAAAACTGTTCAGTGACATCTGAGCTATTTAACCATGTGAATCCAGTTTGCAACACCTTTTACATTTAAAGATTGTAGATTTTACTACATTTGATGTCAGTATATCAGAAGCACACTTTGTACAGGAAACTTATTAAAAGAAACACTGCACACTTATACTTTTGAATTCTTAATTTTCTTCTGTAATAATATACTTAAAGTAGTTTTTCTTAAGTATCGGTCTCTTCTGTTGTAATATAGCCTGGAGCCTGAGTGGGCAGCTGCAGCCACAGTTGTGAAGGAGCAGACCAAGGGCAAAGTTCGCCTCGGAGCTGTGGATGCCACTGTGCACCAGGCTGTGTCCAGCCGCTATGGGGTGAGTAAGAATCCATAAGTCTAATCTGATATAGTGGTGCACAGTTCCGATACAACTATAATAGTAGATGCAAAACAAAAGTGAGAACCATCACTGCTCAGTGCAAACACCATGGCACAATATGATACAAGGTGGCACATTTTGGCCACAGCTGCTAAGCTTGTCTAGTTTTAGCAATCGTATATGTTTTTTACTAATTTAAATAGCCAAATTAGCCGGTGAACCTGATAATCCACCTGCCATTAAGCCTTGGGACAAAAAGGTTGATCTGCCTTGCATATGTGGTCTTGACCTTGTAAACATGCCTGCATGTAAAGTTTGAAATGTAAAGTCTCGTGAACTGATTGTGGTTTGTAAAAGCCTATGCTCATATGTCCACGCTCTTCTTACTGGAATTGGACATTGAATTAAAGTCTCTGTAACATTTTAGTAGAATATGTCTATTACTGTCCAAAAAAAGCTACAGTATGTTAGTATGGAGTAAGTCAGACCATATTAATTATTAAAAGTGATTTTTGCCTGAGGAAATCCAACTTCAAAGTCTAATCATTAATTTCTCTCATTAGTGTTTCTTTTAATCTGTCTTCTTATACAGAATAATTAAAAGACACATTTCCTATACTGAATCCCTAATTAAATAAAAATATGCAACTTAATCCAAGGCAATTATTCACAGAACTAAAGCAGTATATGTGTTATGTATGTTTTAGATCCGTGGATTTCCCACCATCAAGATTTTCCGCAAAGGCGAGGAGCCCGAAGACTACCAAGGAGGCCGCACCCGTGGCGACATCATCGAGAGGGGCTTGGATCTGTTCTCTGACCACGCCCCTCCTCCTGAACTGCTGGAGGTCAGTACGCCTGTGTATTCGCAACATACATATGTTTTATAGCGCTGGTATTAAAAAACATTCAGAGCAGAATGGCCAACAGCTTTTTGTATTGTTAGTCATTAACCACAAGACTATGATCAACCTCTAACTGGTTCACTTACACAAAGATTGTGTTTTTTGTTTTTGTTTTTTTGAGCATGTGCAGTGTGAACACAAAATCCAAAATGCTGTTATAAAGTTCTGCCAATGACATGAAATTAGACAGTAAAGGGGGAAAACTGCTGTCACGGCTTCCAGTTAAACTCCTATTGAGTCTCTATATACAATAGAACTGGTCAATAAAACAGTAACGAAAATTATTGCGATAACAAGTGTTCAACAAATGTTTAAATGTTTTGATTTAATTCATTAGAATCATGAATGAATTAGCACTTAATTTTTCTATTTAGATATTTATTCTGTTAAGGAAAAGGGACTGAAGAAAGATTTTTACTTAAGTTTATTCATACAAATTTGTTGAAAAAGATTTTATCATTGTTTTGAATGTTCTACCTTTTGTGAAATTATCCACTGTTTGGCATCAAGTGTTTGTTTGGCATGGTCTGACCATAAAGAATAGTTTAAAACCACAATAAACCATCTGGTTTCTTCAACTTTCACTCAGGAGCAAAAATCAGCCTTAAAGCTTGAAAGCTATAATGATCTGACATTTATCGTGAATATTACCTATATCGAATGATTTTTATTGTGATAACATTTTTGGCCAGCTCTATATACAATATGAAATTTATGTGTAATGTAAATGTCTGTCTCAGATCCTTAATGAAGACATCTTGAAGAAGACCTGTGAGGACAGTCAGTTGTGTATAATTGCTGTCCTGCCACACATCCTGGATACAGGTGAGACAAGACACTCCTGATTGTGGACATGTTAAATAGTTCAGAAATGTAACCTTAAAGAAGTTAAATTTCACAACAAAAACTGAACTGAACAGACATGCAGGGTTATGGGTTCCCTACAGTGCAGTTGAGCAGTTTATCTTTAATATGATGACAGTTCACTGGAAATTCTACATATCGATTTTTGAGTAGCCCAAACTATTAACTGCTGTATCATTCAATAGCATATCAAAAGCAGCTGTACTGCTGTGGACATTTGTGTAGTGTGGGGACATTTGTTACACTGAAGATGGATGCATTATGAGACCTTTTTAATTCTTGAATCACTCACCGTCTGCTGTCCTTGTATCTCAAAAGGTGCGGCAGGTAGAAACGGCTACCTGGAGGTGATGATTAAGATGGCTGATAAGTACAAGAAGAAGATGTGGGGGTAAGTATGAGAGGGCAAGCACGGGTTAGTATTTGTATGACTAACTACGACTGTGACTAACAGCCCGCTCTCCCTTTTGTCAGCTGGATGTGGACTGAGGCTGGTGCTCAGATGGAGCTGGAGGCCTCTCTGGGTATTGGTGGATTTGGCTACCCTGCCATGGCGGCCATCAACACACGCAAGATGAAATTTGCTCTCCTCAGAGGCTCCTTCAGTGAGACTGGCATTCATGAGTTCCTCAGGTAAAGGGGGGGCTGTTGTCTGATCTTTATTTTTTTTTATTCCACCATTACAAGAATGTCAAATCAAAATACGCTTCAGAGTAAGCTGAGTGACAACGCTCATGTGGTTCATCTTCTCTTCAGGGAGCTTTCTGTTGGCCGTGGCTCAACTGCCACATTTGGAGGTGGCTCCATGCCCAAGATTCACACTGTTGAGCCCTGGGACGGCAAAGATGGACAGGTGAGTGGGAGCATCACAGTGGTCAGATTTTCTTACTTTATGTACAGATGTTAACAGGTTTGAGTTCTACAACCAAACAGTGTTAAGCTGGGCCAACACTGTACGTTTCTATTTAATTTTGTATGTTATGCTAACTCAGTAACTTTGCCTCTGTTGTATGAATCTCAGTCAGGACTACAAGCCACAACATACAGTGGGTACGGAAAGTATTCAGACCCCTTTAAATTTTTCACTCTTTGTTTCATTGCAGCCATTTTCCAAAAATCAAAAAAGTTCATTTTATTTCTCAGTAATGTACACTCAGCACCCCATCTTGACAGAAAAAAACAGAAATGTAGAAATTTTTGCAAATTTATTAAAAAAGAAAAACTGAAATATCACATGGTCATAAGTATTCAGACCCTTTGCTCAGTATTTAGTAGAAGCACCCTTTTGATCTAATACAGCCATGAGTCGTTTTGGGAAAGATGCAACAAGTTTTTCACATCTGGATTTGGGTATCCTCTGCCATTCCTCCTTGCAGATCCTCTCCAGTTCTGTCAGGTTGGATGGTAAACGTTGGTGGACAGCCATTTTCAGGTCTCTCCAGAGATGCTCAA
>NC_060159.1:17961266-17979502 GCF_021292245.1 Micropterus dolomieu
GTAACCTTGGCCAGATCTGTGCCTTGCCACAATTCTGTCTCTGAGCTCTTCAGGCAGTTCCTTTGACCTCATGATTCTCATTTGCTCTGACATGCACTGTGAGCTGTAAGGTCTTATATAGACAGGTGTGTGGCTTTCCTAATCAAGTCCAATCAGTATAATCAAACACAGCTGGACTCAAATGAAGGTGTAGAACCATCTCAAGGATGATCAGCAGAAATAGACAGCACCTGAGTTAAATATGAGTGTCACGGCAAAGGGTCTGAATACTTATGACCATGTGATATTTCAGTTTTTCTTTTTTAATAAATTTGCAAAAATTTCTACATTTCTGTTTTTTTCTGTCAAGATGGGGTGCTGAGTGTACATTACTGAGGAATAAAATGAACTTTTTTGATTTTTGGAAAATGGCTGCAATGCAACAAAGAGTGAAAAATTTAAAGGGGTCTGAATACTTTACGTACCCACTGTATAAAATGTGACTCCAATAATATTAAAACAAGCTCACTATAGTTTACAACAGATCTTTTGACAGCAGCCATGAGAGACATCGGACCATGAAACTATTGAAACTGCAAGACAGTACACCAAAATTACGGACTAAAGAGAAACTCAACCGATCGTTGATCATGCAGACAATTCATGAGGCATCTTGACCTCCCTCACACTGAGCATCTAAGGCCAACAGATCTGGAAGAAATTCAAAAAGAAAAAAAAAAAAAAACAGAAATCAGTTTTGGGTCACCAGTGTGGGGCTCAGTGCGTACAGTGCCTGTCCTGCTTATTACAAAAAACCTCTCCCTGCTCTTTTTTGCCTCTGTACTAAAGTCTTGCACACAGAAGAGTTGGTCAGATGTTTCTTCTCTCACAGAATGAAAGTCCATCTGTAGTTATTTGACTCAATTTAGTAAGATGTCTTACATGCAAACAGTCTAGCAAAATGTTTTCATGCTTCCCTTCTTTGCTAACAGTTTGTCTTTATTTTAAACTCCTTGTCAACCACAGCTTCCTGTGGAGGAGGACTACGACCTTAGCGACATAGACCTGGACGATGACATTGACAAAGATGAGTTATGAGCCCAAAGGGGCGGGATCTGATCCAGATTGGCTTGGTTGGATCTGGTCTGGTCCTGCGCAACCCGCCTCCCCTCTCCTGTGGACGAATGGGAGGCCCGGTCGCCCAGTTACTGAAATACTCCAGCAAAGACACACGAGAGACACCTGCAGTTTCTCACATCATCTTTGTCAGTCACACAGGGGACAGGTGGGAGGGGGGCGTGTCGTGTCCCTGGAGTGAACTCTGCCTCACAGACCTGCTGAACGTTAGAAGCTGCATATTTATACAACCACCACCACCTGAGGAGAGGAGGGGGGAGGTTCAGAATGTGGCATTTCTGTTGTTCATTCAAGTCTTTTTCAAACATAAATTGTTCCCTTCGCCCTCTTCAGCCACCTTCAACCACCTATTTTAAGATGTGGACTTGTCAAAGTAACACTTCAATGTCCAAGCTGATGTGACTTTTTTTTCCTTCTCTTTTTAAACCAGTAAGTGTGAATCTTGGTGGGTTTGCATCATGTCTGTCCACGACAAGGGGATACCGTGGGACTTCTTGTGTAGATTTTTCTTACACGACTTTATTTCAATTGTGTGAAAACAAAACATTTTTGTTACAAAAATAAAAAGGAATAAAAACCATCAGAGCCTCCTTATTCACATAAACTGTTACATCATCAGGAAAACGCATATCATTCACTGAGCGCATGCAATACCAAAGGCATATAGAACTTGTTAAGAACAGCAACTGTTAAGCTGCAGTTGACATCCTGAACAACAATAAGCCACTTTCTAACACCATTGAATCAAATTATATGAAGTAATGTAATTAGTTTCCTCCTAGTGTAATACATAATGGGAGTCATAATACTTGCGAGCACGTAATCCAGTGAGCATAAATATGATATGGCACTTCACTTATGGAGAACAGGTAAAAACCATTTCAAGGCATACCACACAATACCTGAACTGAAAGCACGTCATAGTTCACAGAAAAGGAGCCACAAAAGAAAAGTATCCATTAAAGTAAACATTAAAACATGGAGTGTCTGTTGGGGGCGTTAGGACGGCAGAGCCTCGACCAATTGAACAGCAGGAAGCTGGATGGATGTGGTTTGTGATTGCGGTTTAGAGAGTGTGTGTCTGTCATTGTCTCTGTCCTCAGAACTGACGAGAGGCTCCCTGATCCGACTGCAGCAGTCTCACGATGGACGGGTCGCTCTTAGCACCTTTAATGAACTCCTCCAAAGACAATCTACCTGTGAAGTAGAGACCAAAAAAGATTGAGTCAGCAGCAGTCGAACATGTGACGGAGGTCTGGATGCTGTTGTGCTATTTTCATGTCATTCAGGAATTATTTGGGTGTATTGCTTAACACTTTGACAAAAAGTAGGAAAGGGCAACACTACATTTTTAAAATTTTATTTACGAATCAATATTACTGATGCCAAGTATGAAAAAAATCCTTTTAGTAAGTAATTTCTAAGGAATTAATTTATTATTAACTGGTACCGGCCATAACAAAACCAAAATACAACTAAATAGAATCATACCATTAAAATAAAAATGAATGAAATATTTATATCTAGTGAAACCTAATTACTTATAATATTTCTATTAAGTGGGTTTTTGGTTTTGCAGCCAAACTATCTGATCGGCACATTAGTGGGATAAGAAGAGAGGAGAATAATAGAGAAATATGGCGATGTACACTATATACAAAATTTCCTCCTTACACCGAATAATAATGTAATAAAAGTAATAGACTTAATTAATAAACTTAATCGCTCCGATAATAAACATTATTGATACAGTACTTTAAAACAAAGTGCTTTACATGGCTAATAAAATCAGACAATTAAATTAAAATAAAATGGAATAAAAAGAAGTGAACTATAACTTTCTTTCACACATAGAGCTGGGTGATATGGCCAAAAATGTTATCACAATAAAAAATTTCATATAATTTGATATTGATAATTATCACGATAAATGTGAAATCATTATTTCTTTCAAGTTCTTTCAAACGCTCTATGACAATGGATCACTTCACAAATCTGAGGTAGAAAATTCAAAACAATGAAGTAAAATCTTTTTTCAGTCCCTTTTCCTCAACAAAAAAAATCCTAATAGAAAAATTAAGTGATAATTCCTTTGTGATTCAAAAGAATTAAATCAAATTTTTGAAACATTTATTGAACATTTGTTATATTGTTACTCAGGAAAATTATAGCGCGATAATTATCATTATCGTTTTGTTCCCCTGCCCTAGTCACACAGCATCTATAAACTGCATTAGAAAGGACGGTTAACTGAGTTTTGCTGGATTTACCCTCCACTGCAGCTATAGCCTTAGGCCTGGTCTGTGGAATCACGCAGTGTTATAAAACTTGAGACACACAGTTTGACCTTCTGCTTCAAAAAGACCACCATATGAATAGCTCTAAATATCTTACAGAAACGTGGCATGTCACAGAACAAGACTTTGGGAGACGCGTACATATCACATGGGTGTTGAATCACCTTTTCACACCAAATGTCAAACTACTGGCATCGAGGTGACTCAGCAGGCTCAAATGCAAAAGGCTGTTAATGATTTTGTGAGTCGTGTTCATGTTATGTGACCTCTAATTTCTCTCTCTGTCTCTCTCTGTTGCCCATCTTCAATATTTCCCATTTCACTCCAAACTGGTGCAAGTGCTAAATGTATAATGTCAAATACTATTTCATAACTAATGTCTCATGGCACCTCTAAATTTTGTGCTGCCTTCCCCTAACCAGTGGAACTGAGTAGCTCAGCAATGTTAGTTCACTTTTGTTTTACAAAAAGTTTCATTCTGAGTCATGGAGGACCAGCACACTCATTAAGTAGCTATAAAAAGAACTTGGTAATGCTTCCCCCTCTTTAGCATTTATAAGGCTTAAACAAACATTTAATGAATAGTTCTGACAGACTATAATATAGTTGTAAAGAGATATAAAGACATTTTAAGTGTTTATTAATGTACAACGTTTGTCAGAAATTATAACTTCTATTAGACATATTTTATATTATTACAATTGTTTTTAAGTATATTGTGCATCTGTTTATGCACTAGCCACTTATGGGTACCCACAGGAGGAGTTATAGTTGTTGATAAATGCATACATTTTTCACAATTATTAAAAAACCTTTAAGCCTTTAAAAGCTAAACAGAGAAACTTTAAGTGAAGTGTTGGCAAGGACTTTGGGTCTGCAACAAACTCTTCACAAAAGCATACAAATAAATCACCAGTCTTACCATCATTATCAATGTCCATCTGTCTGAAGATCTTATCTGTCCTTTTCTCTGGTGTTGATTCATCCTCAGGCATCTTCATCACAGATGACACCATCTTGTAAATTGCCTACAAAGGAGGGTAGGCACGATGGCTGTTATGTGCATATTAATGTGGTTGGTTGTCTGTGTGAAGCTTTCAGGCAGTAGAGATGAAAAATAACAAAAATGAGTTACATCTTTCATCTGAATGCTTTGACCTGTTTTCTTTTGCTACCTGGTAATGATGGTGTTCTAGCAACTAGAGCTCATCTTGCTGTTATGCTCACAGTGCTATAATGTCTCCATTTGCATCCTCAAAAACTATATACACATTTCACATCATGTAAAGCTCTGTGGATTTGAGAGAGAAAGAAGAGAAAGAGAAAGAAGTTTTGCTGAAAATCAGAAAGCATTCTGCAGGAACAAAAGCACTGGTGCTTTTCAGTGTTTTTCTTTTTTTTCTTTTTTTTTACCATTCGTTTGTATCCACAAACACAGCATACTGAGCCAATATTGATATGGCCCTGCAGGCTGCCCAGCTCACCATATTGGAAGAGTAAATATAGCCACAGTGATAAGAAAAAACAGAAAGGGCAGCCTGCATCCAGGATGTGAGGTGAAAATAACTTATGACCTGCAAATTACTGTTAAGCCTAAAAACAGTCATTAGACAGGAAGCTAAAATGCACACAACTCAAGCAATTAGCACTGAAATAGTGTATTAATCATTAATTGGCAACAATTTTAATTAACTGTTTCAGCAATTTAAAAAATATTAAATAATCCTCAATTCCAGCTGCTAAGATGTGAGGATTTGCTACTTTTCTTTGTCTTTATGTGATGGTAAACTGAATATGTTTAGGTTTTGGACAGTTGGTCAGACAAACCACGACACTAGAAGACATCACCTTGGGATTAAGGAAGTTGTGACGGCATTTATCACTATATTCTGACATTTTATAGACCACATAATTAATCGATTTATCTAGACATTATATGTCAGATTCCTCAATAATGAAAGTAATCGTTAGTTGCCCTACTACTAGTAATATTTTACACTAATCTTTAGTGTTGAATACATTCCATTTGTTATTTTGTAATATAGCTTTGGCTTAAAATGTGCCCCAAAGGAAACTGATTAGGTATCTTCCTTTTATCTAACCGTTCTAGGATCAGATTCTTCTCCATTAGACATATAATTCAGATGAAGCAAAACTAGTAAAACGTTAAATAACCAGTGTATAATATCATCTAACTTTTAATGTCAGGGTAAGGCTGAAGTGTCTGGTATAAACAGCATTTTCATTTATAAAGAAACCCTATTCTGAATCACACAGTGTGTCCTCACCTGAACTATCTCCAGCATCTCTGCCCGACTGATGTACCCATTCCCGTCCAGGTCATACATGCTGAAGGCCCAGCGCAGCTTCTGCTCCAGCCCGCCGCGGGACGTCACACTCAGGGCGATGATGAACTCTCTAAAGTCGATGGTGGCGTCCCCGTTGGTGTCAAATGTGCGGAAGACGTGCTCAGCGAACTTTGAGGCATCTCCGTAGGGAAAGAAGTTGGCGTAGATCTTCTTGAACTCCTCCACAGTCAGGTGGCCGGTGGGACAGTCCTTGAGGAAGCCGCGGTACCACTCCTGCAGCTCGTGGTCGGTGAACTCTGTGTTTTCCCTCAGGTCGTTCAGGACCTCGGGCCGCAGCTTGCTGTTCTGTTTCCCCATGACACAGCACCGTCAGGCAGGCAGATCGCTGGGCTGGTATCTGTACCTTCTCCTTTCACTTCTCCTCTCTCCCTGTGCTTTTACTCCCCACGTCGCTGACTGCTCCGTTTTCTCTGCTCCTGCAGGACAGCAACAACCCTCATTAATTTCCTTGCCTGAATATCATAAATTATTAATTGGTTCAATAATTCCTCTCAGCTTGCAGCGTTTTGTCATAAAACATGTGCTGCGAGATAAATCTAGACGGTTAAGAGTCCACACAGGAGAAAAACAGACACAAGACAACAGCTCAGACGTCATGAAGTTATAATATGTGTGTGTGTGGTGGGGGTGGCCTGGTCTCCGTGGATACAGTATGAATCCTCTGGCACGGTGATAATTTATCGACCCTTCACTACATGGTGGAGGGACAAGTGTCCTGGGGCACTGTAATTCTCAATAAAGCCACTTTGTGAAAGGTCAGACTGATACTGACTGTTGTTACCGAGGAGGCCAGACATTCACCTCGACAATAATCCCCCACCTCGACGTGAAAACGAATATTCTAATTGATTTTAAGCAGGCGGAGTTCATAGTCTACACTGATTAAAGACAAACACAAATTATGCCAAAAAAATAAATACATACCAATGCAAACAAGGACACTGAAGCATTTGACCACCTGTGCCTATTCACCTTTCGTTTCTGTGGTTTGTGTAAATCCTGTTTCCATGGCGTTGATCTGTTAAATCTGTTTATTCATGTTTGCCGGGGTATTCATGATTGGAGATATGAGGATGCATAAAAACAACACATCCAGAATTAAACAATAACAACATAAAAGGTATTAGGTGGGACACTTTGTGCATGCAACCCACCGACGAAGCAGAGGCAAACATGGGTTAATAATGGTTGGTGGGGGCAGACATTTCTTCTTAAATAACAGGATAAAATATCTGTTTAATATGTTTTGTCAGCAAAGGAAAAGTGGTTTTATTTTTTGAATCTTTATTTATTTAGGGGAGCTTCACTGGGAGGGAGCCTCTCTTTTGCAGGAAAACCCTGATCACATTCAACAACCACAGTCTGATCTGCTGGCCACTGAGCAGCTCCACTGGAGCTGTTGGGGTTAAAGACCTTGCTCAAGGGCACTTCAGTGGTGGTAAATTTTTACTTTCCACACCCAGATTTATCCTGTTGGTCGCAAGCTAGGTAAGGTAAGGTAAGGTAAGGTATACTTAATTGTCACATACACATACATGTAGGGAAATTCATTCTCTGCATTTAACACATCCCTCAAAGGGACAGTGGGCAGCCACTGTGCAGTGCCTGGGGACCAACTCCAGATCTGAGCCAGTGTCATTGGTCAGTGGCACTGACTGGAGAATCTAACATGTTTTTGAGGGTGGGGGAAACCAGAGCACCCGGAGGAAACCCACGCAGACATATGGAGAACATGCAAACATCACACAGAAAGGCCGGGACACCCAGGGTTTGAATCCGCAACCTTCTTGCTCTGAGGCCACAGTGCTATCCACCCACCTTTGCATGAGCAAATGAAATCCATCTGCATATCCTACTAAACAACCTCAAATATTTTTTGTATTAGCCGTCTAAAATCTGTATCTCATCAGATGTTTAACAGCAGGGTCACCATAGGGATAAATAATTAATCTAATCTTATCAAAATCGCAATATGGCCCAGTGCAATTTTTAAATCATAGGAGGTGCAATATTTGTTAAAGGCAAAAATCAAACCATAATTAATTTTAATGTTTTTCAATGTAAATTAGAACAATTATGTAAAAAATTATTCCTTGATGCAAATTATCATATCACAAATAGATATTTTTTCACAATTATTCAGCCCTAGGTCACCTTCAGCTTGTGCCCTTTTGTGAAAAGAAGGACAGAGAAAGGAGCAGAAAGAAAGAGACAAAGATCAGCATGGTCAGAATATAACAAAATAATTTGAAAAGTAAAAACACGTGATGGCTGAGCTAATCTTTTACAACATGTATCTGGTAAAGTGTGTGAGTGGGAGGGACAGAAAGAGAGATGTGCGGGGGCAGGGAGGAAGAAAGAATGGAAAAAGTATGACACACAGAAAGAAAAACTATTTCCATCTATACTATGTGAGCCGCTTCGCTAATACCTGTGGTTCAATTACATAATAATCCTTCTGAATAACACCTCCACTTGAGTTACCTATAACGAATTTATCTGAGCAGGAAAGATTTATTATCCCCCTGTTCTCTCTCTTTCAATTATTGAAATCGCTCCTGTGTTATTGGCACCAGGATGATTCTATCTGCCGTAGAACAAATGAGAGCAGTGTGAATGTGGATGGGGTCTTTTCTACACACAGACACCCTCACGTCTCATACTTGTCACACGGGTATAATTTCCTGCAGTTTTATGAATCGTCAAAAAGTCACAGAGTTACATGAGAGGCAGGCGGGTTTAGCTAATGACTCTTTACAATGTCACTCAGACTTATGGATGGAAAATAAATCAATGAAACCAGATGCACAACACATTATTACAGTTTATTTCTTACCCTAGTTTCGTACACATTATGAAATCAGCAAAGGGCACAGCAGTTCCATAAAGGTTGGCACTGAGGCTTAAAATGTTTTCAACCCGTGTGGTGGTTAGATTTTATAAATGACAGTACCATAATATTTCATTGCTATGACATTTAATTCCAGATTGTCTGTACTAAATGTTGTGCCAATCCATCAGGTAGATATTTTACTTGATAAACAGAAAGCTCTGAGCTTTAAGTAAGTAAGTAGGATTCATCTTCTGGGCCCGGTGAATGTCTGTACAAAATGTCATGGCAGTCCATCAAATAATTGTTAATACTTCTGTCTGGAGTGGTGGACTGAGCGACCAACACTGTTACTCCTAAAGCCATGCTGCTACCATGGCTATAATATAATAATCTGACACAAATGATATTGGTTTAAAACAGAGCAAAAGCATTGCTTTTTATCCCAGTGACCCACTGGGATAAAAAAGCAATGCTCACTTTTAGAATATAATATCATTGTCCGCTGCCTGTGTTTGAACTGTGCTATGATATAAATCACACACTGCAGTCCTGACCGTTGTCCTTCCGCTCTAACATACAACAGGATGAGGAAGCGGCAGCGCCTCTTTAGCTCTGGGTCACATGGGCTTTTCCAGGACAGCTCAGTGTGCAGGCTGAGCTGGAGCAGACATAAATATGGGCGTTGCTATTACTTCTCTCAAACACACAAAGCCACATGAAGATTCCAGGCTGGAAGACTGAAAAGTGCTGCCATGTTGTTTTAAAAAAGCTCTGAGGGTAAATTAAGAGTTAACTTCCAAGAGGAGGTGAACGTAATTATGGAGGGGGTTGTTAGTTAAGATAATGCAAACACACTAATCAAATATTCTGGGTCGCAAATAACTTTTACAGATTCCACTGACCTCTGAAATATGCTCATTAAAGCCTAAAACTAAACTTGAATCCCACTGATAAAGTTGTGGTTGTAATGTAAGGCTTACTCTATGTTATGATTTTCTTTTCAGCATAACAGAAACGAGGATTTCTGGGCAAGTCTTAAGAGTTAACAGTTAACTTTTGTTTTAAACTGATACGAAGCAAGAAAACAGCTGGTTCACTTTATTACCTGCTGCAGAAAACTGCTGCTTGCCTCAGTTGCCCGGTGTGGGCAGCTGTTATTCCCTCTATTTGTGCTCATAAAAATCTAAGTATGCATACAGGCCTGCATTTGAGACTCCACAGGATGTTTAATGCGTTTTCGCAGCTGGGAACTGGGCAATTCTGGTATCATTTTTTGAGTGCAGTGGAACGTCTTCTGAAAAGTGGTAAGAAATAGCTGCTAGATATTGCTCTGACATCTACGTGACCTCATTTGCAGAGAGAATCACGCGCTCAGTGGCTTGACTGCTGGAGTCACAGAATAAGTTTGTAAACTGAACACAGTCTGCGGGCGGTGTTTGATACACAGCAGTCCCCCGAGATCACCATTCAGCATTCAGTGTTTGCAATTCCCCTCGATTACACAGCAACAGTCTCTCTCCTTGTCCCCCAAACCCCATAGCCGTCCCTGTTCTGTATGGTCCACTGTCCTTGCCTAATGAGACTGTTTCACAGTTCCAGTGCATCAAGTATCCCCCTCCCCAAGGCTACAGTGGAGATCCTATAAAGCTCTTACCAGGCCAGTTTCACTGCTGTTTGCCATACTTGGGCCCACCTCATTTCCTGGGTAATGGCTTTTCACAACAAAGAAATACTTTATTTCCCAGATGCTCATTACTTCTTGTATAGCAAAGAAAATAGTCATAACAGGAGAGATGAATATTTAGATACGTATGTATGCACATGGCTGGGGTCGGTAGCCAAACTCCCAGTGGTGCATCCATAAAGCTTGACACACAGCTGATGGAGCTCATTATGCCTCTGACAGCACATCAGTTAGTGAGTGGAGGAAACAATAGACAACTGGTGTCAAAGTTTACATTAAAATGTAAAACAAACCAAATAAAAGATTTGGCAACTATTTTGATAATAAATTAATCGTGTATAGTCTTCATATCTGGACTGTTGGTTGGACAAAACAAGGTATTTAAAGATGTCACCATCCACTCTGGGAAATTATAATGGAGATTTTACAATATTCTATGAAGTTGAGGTATGACTTGAAGTATGACAATATAAAAACAATAAGTGTTAGTTGCAGCCCTAAAACAGAGTTTGTTTATCAACTGGATACCCCCCCCCCCCCAAAAAAAACAGCACTGACTCTACATTTCCCATCCTCAGCTCTGCTTAAACACGACAGGGAAAATATTTTTCATGCTCTCTGAATCGCGCCTCTTTTGACTGAAATGTAAATCAACAAACTAAGTGATATGGTTCGGTGAACAGAAAGAAAACAAGACTTCCCATTTTAGTGGTGCGTGTAGCCTGTTGCGTGCAGTGGACGAGCGGAGCAGCACTGTGGGCCTGAAGCACTGTGTATTGCTGGTTAACTAAGACGGCATCAGGTGTCTTAGGAGTATGCCCAGTGTAAGAGGAAGAAAAAGAGAAAATGAGCACTCCAGATATTCTTATTCTCGCTTTCAGCGCTGCTTCGTGCCAGTCTCTCTGAACTAGTGTCAGAGAAAATCATGCGGTGGATCAGGATGAAGTCCCCTGACACACCAGTAGTCAAGGCAACAGGATAGTAGTGCTAAGGCTTATGAGAGGGAGGTGGTGTAACTATCAATCTGGGGCACACACAGGGCAGGAGATATATGGAGACTCAAGAGAAGCAAGAACCTTTTTTTCTGTGTGCTTTTGTTTCAAATGTTTGCTGCTGGTTTTAAAAACATTTTAATAATTCTGTTTAGAGTCACCCATAATGATTTCTGCGTCACACTCATCGCTTGATATGGTCCAGTCGGCGGCAAACTGTTTTATTGTCTGAAATAATAATAATGAATGCAACTCTGTTTTGTGAGCTTTTATTTTAGCAGTGAGTTTTTAAGGATGCACGTTTCTCAACTGGTGAGTGGGCGTATAGGATACACACTCTTCACATGTTGGCTTTGGTCTTGCTATTAAAAAGTGTGAGATTTAAAATAAAAACACTAAACACAGTAAGGACAGTGTGGAATAGCAGTTGAAATTAGTGGGCTGGTAATTATGGCATGCCACAAAAATAGGTAAAGAAGCATGACACACTTTTAGCTTCACTTTTGCACCTTCACGCCATATATTCTTAGGGCTGGGCAATAACAGTCTATGGCAATAACTCAATATTTGCATTAAACTTTCAGCAGAACCATATAGCAATGAAATTAAGTTAAAATATTATCATTCTACATTTTCTCTTGTCCAAAATGACTTTCTTAAAGCAAGCTGTGATTAAAAATGATTAAAAAATAGTTAGTTAGCTGGTTAAGCTTTATTTTTTCAGGAAATCTCATTGAGATCAAGATTTATTTTGTTAGAGAGACCTGACAAAAAATTACATATACACAATATCATCATAACATGACAAATTCATCCACACAAAACAATCACTGCACACACACCCATCTACATTAGTTAATTATCATATGAAAACGTTATTGAAGCATTTGTTTTATACAAATGTTTTCTCTAAAAGGTGGAGCACAGATCATTGCTCTTTAAAGTTTAATTTATGTTTGTTTGTTTTTTGTGGTGGTGCATACTTGCAATACTGTATTAACGATTACACTTTCAGGATTTGTTTATAGTAACGTTTCAAGCTACTTGCAAAACTTTCACTTTGTATTTTTGAGTCTGCCAACTCGGTAATAAGTTACTTAAAAACAGTAAACGGTTTTAACATCTCCACCCTGAGGTGTAATTAGGTGAGATGTAAGTTAGCTAAGGCTAGTCCTGTATGGGTGTAGTCCTTTTAACAACCTCTTCTGTCTTGGGGAAACTGCTACAGAAGTCCATGGTGGAGCAGACTGGACAACTTTAAACCACGTATTTAGTTTTCATAAAGTGATGTAAACTAAACTTACCTCTTTCCGAAGTGTTCCGTTTGAAAAGTCCACTTTCCCACTTTATTACGTCACATACAGCCTAATTTAACCGTTAACTTAACAGTAGTCCAACCTAACACCTCCTCCTATTGATAAAACTGTAAATAGACGAGAACAATTCAAGATCTCGGGTGAGTTTTACTGCCGTCTGACACTATCAGAGGTGGAAAAAAAGATGTTAAGTTTGACAGGAATTAGCTAGGTTCTCACTTAGTCTGTCCGGCTCGGCAGCGGGTTTATCATTTTAGTGGAAGATGTGGCACAGAGCTCGGTTTTCATCCGACTTGCCCAAGTTACTACCAAAGGGTTTTCTTTTCTCTTTGAGGGTGATTAAACTGTCGTCGCCTGGCTGCTGGAGAAGTGAGGCAGCACTTTTCCTGATAAAGAAGAAGATATGTGTCCAAAATAAATATGTGCGTTATTTAAAAGGTATTTTAAGATGATTTGCCAGCTCGTAGTTTACGTGAGGTACTACAAATCCCCCCGCAAAGGCGAATGGGTCTGTCCACACTCGCTGCTTCTTCCATCGTAGAAACAGTCGCAGCAGCGTCCTGTGGAAAATTATCACTGGAGACTATTATTAGCACAATATCTAAAATAAACGTTTCACATTTGAGGGGAAATCTTGATAGCCTACTGGGAGAAGCACTCAGCAACTGCACCAAGCATAAATATTATCATGCAGAAGTCCACTGAAAACAACAATTCTTTAATAAAACTTAGATACAGCAATTCTAAAATAAGATGCGGTTTATGTCATCCTGTAGGCAAGATTTTATTGGCATTCCTGTTATTAAGATGTAGCCTCCAGAGAAATGTGCAGAAAGTGTTGTCTTGTTGGAGAAGCATGGGCTGAAAACATACTATAGCCTTGCTGGACATGCTCTTTAATTACAGCCTACAAACAACAACATCATAATGTGTTCTGATAAATAAAAAAACACATGTATTTATATTGCCACAACAAGCTGCACTAGAAGCAGCATTATTACATAATGAAGTTATAACCTAATTTCATCTTTCCCAGTATTACTTCTCCCTCAGTCTCTATCTGAAGATGTACACTCATCCATCAATACTATGAAACCAACCTCTATTGTGTAGGCTAAAGTAACACTGCAGGCAGAGTGGTGTGTATGTCAGCATTTCAGTGAGTGGATAAATTATTAACTGTGTGTGTGTGTGTGTGTATATGTGTGTGTGTGTGTGTGTGTGTGTGTGTGTGTGTGTGTGTCTTCCTGAAGCTTGACACCTGTTTCTATAAGCACGTGGAGTGTTTATCTCTACCTAAGAGTGAGTACAATACAGTCTGGTGGGGGGTCCAAGGCAGTGATAAAGTAGTCTGAGGTTGCTTTTGTTGTTATTGCCAATTTGCAACTTACTGCACAAGTCACAAGCCTGTAATGCGGATGAAAACCACAGTTGTGACTCCCTTGAAGTATTGCTTTAACACATTTGTGAGGGGCAATTTACTAGATTAAGAATAATCATGTAGCCATTATTGGTCAAACCCTTTTGAATATTATAAAACAACATGTTAACACAACAGAACATCAATTTGATTGTAAATTTTAGTTTGACCCCCAAAAAAGGGGAAAAAGAAAAACTTGACTGAATCTACATGCACTTAATAGGTTTATCTGATAGTGAGATGAGTTGAAATCTCCGGAAAAAGCTAGCAAGTGGACCTTAATGATCTAAATGTTGATCTCTAACTTTCATCATAACTGACATACAATCTTAGGTTAAATTCCTAGGATTCTTGAGGAAATTCTTTGGAAGATATTAAGTATTGACACAAAAACAAATCTCCATGGCAACTGAACAATCTCTGTATACTGAAGACTGTAGGATGTTGTAAACTAATAAGTGGACCTTGAATTAAGTTTTTGTAAATGTTCTTTCTAGACAGTTTCCCCTCCAACAGAGTCTATTTTACCTTTCCTTTCCTAAATTAAAAGCTCATCAAGAAAGTGCAGTCATAGTAGTGGACCAGTAAAATTAAGATACACATAGGATATTAAATCAAATATCATCATATGTGACATAATTTACATTTGGCTGAATCTGCTGTTACATTTGACATCTTATATATTTGCAGTATTAGGCATCAAGTTGATGTTCTGATGCAGCCAGGACAGAAGTTTAAATCGAGTAAACAAGGAGTAAGCAAGGATTTAAATGTATTAAATCTTGCTCATGGACACAACAGGACACAATGGTTGCTGCTGGAATTGAACATGAGACACTGTTGTTGATGTAGGAACTATGTGCAGGAATAAGGCAGGGAGAGGGACAATTTCTGTGTTATTCTGCAAAGACATGATGATCCACTAGAGGCCACCGACAGCCCTCCACTCTGCCGGGACTGTAGTCCTAAAGCTTGAACTTAGGTGATGGGGTGGGCATTACATGATAACAGGTCTATTTATTTGTGCTAGGGGTGTTTACGGTCACAGTCCCTTTCTAGCCAATTACTAAAGAGTATTCTGTATTTGGATGTAGTGGTGTGATGTTCTGTCATTTCGTCTTTGTGCTTGCTTTGGCAGTCGCTCTCTTATCTACACAGATATATGTTCATGCATACACAAACACGTAAACATGTATACAACCACATACACAAACACCGGTCGCATACTGTATCTAATATGTTCTCTTTTGCTCTCAAGCTAAAAAAAATATGCATGTTTCTTAGCAAAGTGTTGGATTTGTTTCTTTATAAACATCAATCAGTTTGAAACTGGTAACCAACTGTTACTAGTTAAACAATGTTTTATGTTGAAATAAACATCAAACAAACTCAGAGCAATTCACCTTTTGACTTTATGATGAAATACCTCATCCCATGAATCGATTTTGTGCCAAAATCTTTGAAAAAAAATGTAAAATGTTCCTCTTTTCATGATTACTGGAATTCAAGATTTTATTAGCACGTGAAAACACTGTGAAAAACCTTTGTATCATCATGGGACAAGCAATGTGTTTATCCTTCAGTCTGACTTAATCTTATCTTATCCTCTGTTTCCGCAAGGAAATTACATTAATTTCAGAAACAATTCCGACTTAATCTATTTTCTGCTTACTAGACTACATAGCGCTTCAGTGTGTTGTAATGGGTAATCCAGTACGGTTTCATACTGTCCTGATGTGAAAGGATTAGATAAACTTAAGTTCAACTCTATACATGTTGCAAAATAGTGTTAAATTTCTTCATAAAAACTTGCTGACCCTTTCTCCATGGCACACATGTACATTTAATCTTTCGCATGATTAGTGACCATCAGTCACTGCAGCTGTAAAAGCAGCACAAACTCCTCAAATATTGATCTGTCTGTCTTTACATTACACAGAGTGAAGGGCAATGCTCCACTCTATAGTCCTCTGTCAATATTTAGGCACATGGCACTGAAATCAAGGTTCAACTTGATTGAGGTACAATAACATGCCCTTTTCATTTTTTTTCAATGTGTGGCATGTGTATTTTTATTCACTTTATTGCTACAGGATACTTCACACAGTACCCTTACTACTTTCTACAGAGGTTAACATAACCAAAACAACATAAGAGACAAACAATGAACCATTAAAAATAGTATTAACGCACATGTTAACTCACATGTAATGTTTTCCATACATTACATTTAGTAATTCAGCTGACTCTTTCATCCAAAGCGACTTACAGTTGCTATATATGTCAGAGGTCGCACACCTCTGGAGCACCTAGGAGTTAAGTGTCTTGCTCGTGAACACATTGGTGTCTGTTGTCTGTTCCAGAGTCTCGACTGAAAACTAAAGGGGACAGAGCGTTTGCTGTCAGGGCCCCGAGGCTCTGGAACAGCCTGCCCGAGGAAATCAGGTCGGCTGAGTCAGTGAACTCTTTTAAGTCCCTTCTTAAAACATACTTTTATAGGAGAGCTTTTCCCGATCTTATTTGACTTTATTTTATCCCTTTTATTTTATTGTATTTTACTAATTTTATATTAAATTTTCATGCTCTTATCTTTTTTTTTGTATTATTCTTTACACTTGTTAAAGCACTTTGTAACTTGTTTTTGAAAAGTGCTCTACAAATAAGGATTATTATTATTATTATTATTATGTGCTGCAGTGGGGAATACTTGAATTTATATTTGAACGACTAGTTTGTTCACCTTTTGACAATACTGGAGACCTATCTAGACCAACATAGCTGGTGCTATAAAATTATCAAATTTGTATTCTTGATCAATTAACTGACATATGTTCATGTAAGTACCATACAAATCATACCATGAATACAATTATTGACAACTTCTACCTAACACCAGTGCCACTGGTGATGGTTTTCTTTTCATCATTTAGATTTTCTTAACAATAAACACAATGGCTTCCTGTAAAGCATTTTCTATCACAGTCGAATAAGCGTCTTAGAGCAAAACAAGGACCTGCAATATACCCATTTTGTTTGTATAATCAAGTAATTTCCGTCTCTGCTTCTAGCTTCCTCCTGAAACGTTGATCATGTCTGTGGAGAAAAGGTGCCTTTTCCTTTTTGTGGCCTCAGGCAATTCAGCAGACTTCCAACAGATTCAGACCCTTCTATACATTGTTCACATTTCAGTTAGAAATTGACATTCTATTAATCTTCTTGGTAATAATCTCATTTGTTTATGACAATTACAGCAACATAAAAAAAACATGCAGTTTTTTTAGACATGCTGCAATCTAAAGGATAGCATAAGTCTGCAGACAGTAGAATTATGTTCACATGCTGATACACTGATAAGCTACATGTGCTGTAAAACCTGCAGCTTGCTTATCATATTTGTACTACTTCACTTTTTATTGTGCCGTGCTGATAGTGGCAATGCTGAGTAGACTTTCCTAAAAAGTATCTAGAATTTCTAGAAGTCAGTGACTATGACTTGAATATAATGACATATTAATACATATTCTACAGATTTTGTATTATATTTTTATAACGTATTATGAATTTATTTTATATTTAGCTTGTTGAACTGCAAGACTTGCTTTATCTGTCTTATACCTACTGTGTTGATTTTTATGCACCAAAATACAAAAGCAATTTCCTTGTATTTGTAAACCTTCTTGGCAATAAAACTGATTCTGATGACATTGTAATGGAAATGGTGTGTGTGTGTGTGTGTGTGTGTGTCTGTAGGGCTTCTGTTGTGAGGTAATACACAATTATAAATAATTTTGTTTTTTTAAATTTATGTTATTGGTGATTAAATAAAATTGTAATTGGACTTAAATCCATATTATTTCATATAACAGGGTTTGTTTTAGGGGCTGGGCATTTACTCTTGTTTTGAGCATGTAGGAGTGAACAGTACATGCAGCCCTGAGTTGACAATTTTGAATATGATAACAAACATCATACATAATCATCTGTCAACCAGATGACTTTATTAATGTGATGGCTTTTAACACATCATTAATTTAAGAAAAAAATGTTTCATGATTCATCAGAAAATAAGGCATTATTCACAACGAGGCAATATAATGTTTGATAAAAACATATATATATACACACACACACACACACACACACACACATATATACACACATGTATATATATATGTGTGTGTGTGTGTGTGTGTGTGTGTGTGTGTATAT
>NC_060159.1:17981680-17994096 GCF_021292245.1 Micropterus dolomieu
GCGTAAACAGAATGAGAACATGGATCCATCATGCCTTGTTACCACTGTGCAGGCTGGTGGTGGTGGTGTAATGGTGTGGGGGATGTTTTCTTGGCACACTTTAGGCCCCTTAGTGCCAATTGGGCATCGTTTAAATGCCACGGCCTACCTGAGTATTGTTTCTGACCATGTCCATCCCTTTATGGCCACCATGTACCCATCCTCTGATGGCTACTTCCAGCAGGATAATGCACCATGTCACAAAGCTCCAATCATTTCAAATTGGTTTCTTGAACATGACAATGAGTTCACTGCACTAAAATGGCCCCCACAGTCCCCAGATCTCAACCCAATAGAGCATCTTTGGGATGTGGTGGAACGGGAGCTTCGTGCCCTGGATGTGCATCCCACAAATCTCCATCAACTGCAAGATGCTATCCTATCAATATGGGCCAACATTTCTAAAGAATGCTTTCAGCACCTTGTTAAATCAATGCCACGTAGAATTAAGGCAGTTCTGAAGGCGAAAGGGGGTCAAACACAGTATTAGTATGGTGTTCCTAATAATCCTTTAGGTGAGTGTATATGGTCCCCGGAGCATGAATTGTACTTTGGTGACTTTGACGCCTTCATCTAGTGACTAACATAGTAAACATTTTACCTGTACCCCATTTCTGTGTGGTCTCACTTATTTTGTTGCAGTGATGAATTACACTTCCTGATCAAGCTATAGCTTTTGTGTATCAAGGCTAGTGTTTGTGTGTCTGTTTGTAAACATGATTATCGTTTAAACTTCATACCATAACAAAACAATTACACCTGTAAATTTGCCTGACATGTATTCCACTCATTCACTCATATCAGAAATGCTTTTTAGGAAATGCTCATACCTACATAGCTATGAGCAAACAGAATACAGTCAGTGAGGTATTCAGAGGAGGAACAAAGTTTGAATCCAACACAATTTTGCCAGTCAAAATCCAATCACAATGTGTACATGTGTGTCTGATCCAAGTGTATATGATGTACTCTACAGGTACAGAATACTATAGTAATACTGTGTTCAGCTTGCAAGGACTCAGTAGAGGTGATAGGAAAAGGACTTTCAGCTAGGAAGGTGGTTAATATAATTTGTGTATGTATGCCTACATAGGCATGTTCTTCGATTGCAAGCAACCTTTCTAAACTTCTGAAAGCTTCTGAAATACGAGTCAAAGGAAATAAAACATAATTAATTCACTGAACTCCGTGTTTGAAATCGCAACATTTATGTTTGCATGCTATAAGCAATTCAATCAGTATTGATGCAGTACATCTCTGAGAAGACATCAGCGCAAATCTTTTCAGTGATAATGTCTCACGTGCAAAAACTGTTTGCTATCAAGGCAGAACAGAGCTTCGCTCTGCACAATCATACTTGGAAGATACTATCAGTTTTGGTGACCATATAGGCCATTCTTTACTCTGGGTAGACAATGACACCAAACATATATACAGTATATATTTCCTCATGATTTATAGACAACATTTTTGCTTTCATTTCATGTGATTGTGATTTTGAGTATATCTTTGTTGTACAGACTCAATGACAAAACAATGACATAAATTACTGTCCAGCATAAGTTAATTTTCTCAATATTTTAGACAAAAATGTGACAACCTGTTTGGTTGAATGTCATTTTAAAAAGAATAAGATATTATAGCATAATTTCTCTGACTTGTTCTGAGTCTCTCTTAACATTTGAACATAGTGACATTTATCTTTATGGGGATCTTTATACAAATTTAATGATTTTTCCACATGTGAATCCTTGATGCATGTATATATGCATGCATATACACGTTTTCTCTATGCTGTGCGGTACGTGATAAACTTTTATCTGTCTTCATGTAATGGTTATATCAGTGAAGTTTTTATCAGGTTTGGTCTAAAGTGTTATCTGTCAGTTTCAGATAAAGCTTAAGAACATTTCTGATGTCGAGGGAACATAGTGGTTTATGACACAGTGAAACCCTGTGCATGACTTCATTGTGTCTGGACTTTCAGCCAATGGTTGCTTAACCAGATTGACTGATCAGTAAACTGTAGAAGAATGTATTGCACACTGTATTATGCAATTAACAGTGTTGATGCATTTTCTGTGCTATAGACATCTATAATCTATATTTTCTGAGTAAAAAATACAGGACTGCATGTTTAGCATATTAAGCACATTATCTAATTTTTTAATATACTTTCAATGTAAAGTAGCCTACATTGCGTTTATGTGCTATTTAAACAAAATTGCCATTGCAAATATTTTTTTATAGGATACATACATCTTTTATGGTTTATATATTATTTCTTTGTACAACAATGAGTTGTGCACGATTTGAGGTGAGGCAAACTCATGAACACTGAGTTACAGCCATATAATCTATCATGTTGACGCAGCATCTCCTATAATTGAAATGCCACCAAATTTAGCACAATCGCTTAGAGTTGATGTGATCACTAGGAGTTTGTATGCGCATTTGTCCCCTAAAAGTTGTTGCAATAGCATAATGCACTCTTAAGACTCATGTCAGTACAATGGGCCTCTTCTAAAAGACTTTGCCAAACATTTATAGGAAAACAGTATGGGATACTGTCCAGCAAATGAAAAACTTTTTAATGAGGGGATGCTTACAAATATATTCTGTAACAAATGATGAGGAAACTATGAAATGTGCATCAGGAGAAGCAAGAGGAGGAAAGAGGACAGCATTTTTTTTGTTGAAACTTTCTTGGCCCATGGTGACACTTTGTTACAATAAAAAATGAATGTAAAACAGTCTGCAAGTCACTAATCATGAAAATAGATTTTAATGTTGCACCAGACCTAAAAGAGACAAAATAACAATAGAATTTAACTTTTTACCCTCTTTTTTTAAAAATCAAATTTAGGGTAGAATCAGAAATGATGGATGAAGGATAGAGGCCCAAGGACATTAGTTAGACCAAAGATGGAGTCTTAAGAGACCTCTATTTTAAATACTGGAATATTGTTTTTGCCATCCAGCATTTAACATCCTCAGGCAACCCTCTGTTTCAAAGAAGACACATTAGTGTATCATTTGCAGGACATGTTATGTTTTATAAAAAACAGATCCCAATTATGGAATATTTAAACAGAATAAAATAGTGCCCAAAATACAGCCTTGTGGTACTCCACAGGTAATCCTTACAGAGAAAGAAGAAATGTTCACATCATCATTTTTTCTAGTTATAATTCTGAAATTTTATTTAATAAATTATCCACAGAATAACCTTACACCTTAGGTTATTCTCTTATTGTCTAGACATGATTTTTTTTTAAATTAAATTTTTTATTCGAATTGTGATTTGAAGGGCTTCAACATTTTAAGGCTTGCAATAACGAGCTGCCAATGTGTGATCTTTGCCCGATTTAATCATTTCGACAATCTTGTTTAAAGTAGCATCACTCAAAGCTTATGTGATGACAATGTTGGCACATTTGGTGAACTACTCAGCACAACAATCCATCCTGAATGGTTGGGATGTGATCAAGAAGTCTACAGATAACCACCATTATACATAGCAAAGCATACAGTTGATGACATGTGCACTGCTGTGCCTCCTTCAAATGTTATCATGCAGCTTGAGCATGCACCACTGGGTTGTTCTATTCACACTACTTCTAACAAGAAATAATAAAGTTGAACAGTACTTACAAAGTAGAATCATTGTTCTGAGTGGATCAAACAGTTGACCTTTATGCCCAACGATCGATTAGGCAAGAGTAGCTACCACTGCTCCGCTGGGCAACTTCACATGTCTGTCTCCTGTGATGTGGGTCAAAGAGTTTATGATCACTCTCACAGGCCTCATCAGGTGGACAGCAGTAGCAGGATTATGTGTATGTGCATGTTGTGTTTCTTCACCATCTTCTTCTTCTCTGACGTCTCCTCCTTCATCTTCATCTTATTGTGTTTTTCAAAAAAGACGAGGAAACTCAACAGCATAGCTATTTATAAGATCCCCAGTGAAAAAACACAAACCAGATTAGCAAAATCAAGAACAAATAATGGTTTGCTACATTTGCTACATCGCTGTACCATAAAAGATAACATTTGCTAGTCCCCTTTTAAGATCAACAGCAAGTTAAAATGACTTTGACAAATTTAAACTAAGGGGAGACATGGGTAACACCTGCATCTAGAAACAACTTATCATACTGTATTAATTATTCACTCAGAATATTACTGAAAATCCGTCAATAGCGCTACAGTCTTTCAAGTGGCAGTTTAATTCAACTCCCTTTTGAATAAAATATTTTAAAGAATAGATTTTTTACAGCATACAAAAAGGTACAAGGTACAAGGTTGTTTATTAGTCATTATACAGCACAAGGCTGCATAATGAAACGAAATTTGTAGTTCCTTCATGCTACACGCACAACATATAATTAAGTGTAGGCCTATATTAAAATATGATAACATATAAAATAAAATAAAAAACAATATATACAGTTATTTATATACATATATACATACACGTATACACCCCGAACATTGCCCAGTGCATTTTTTGAATTTGCATCTGGGGTGAATGTAAACAGCAGCAACCAGATGATAATCTAAAAACATCTACATTTAGCCCATAATATATGAAAAAAAAGATGGATTCAAGCATCAGCTAAAGTATCAGTCTAAAATGTGAATGAAACAACAAAATGTTCAGGGAATCAAGCTCCCTTTGGACTCTATCTGTGTACATGTCTGTCAGTGCAAACACTGTCAGTATCTGACAAATGTTTAAGAGGTGCTGATGGGGATTTATTGCAACAGACCATTACAACATTCAGATGTAGTTATATGATCGATGTACAAAAGACAAAAATATTTCATGTTTTCTCAAACTTTGCATAGTAATGAAAAATATTCAGAAAACATAGACTTCCATTTATAAATAAACAGGCTGTCCTTGCTGCAAACTAGACTGCAGTCCCAGTTTAAACAGCAAATCAAACTCGGCATGAACCTTTGAATCTTTGTAGATCAAAGTCCATCATCTAACCCATTTTGTTGTTTTGCAAATGTTTTTACTGTTTTCATTTTGGCTCGTGGCAGTGGAAGCAGAACAGCGTCCAACTCTATCACAAGGTAATATACTTACAATTACAATAAAACTATTTTAACTTTATTACAGATTAGACACATTCCCATTTAATGTGTGTAGTTGTGGGTTTACTAAATGTACTTTTCAATTAACTAATTAATTAATTATTTTAAATGAATAGCCAACACTGTGAGATCTAATATTTACATCACCTAATGCTACATTAGGGTATTGTTTTTTGGGGGGGGGTCAATATCATCAACGAATAAAGCAGCTGATATGTTTATCATCTCTTCATCTAAAGGGACTTTGTGTTTGGAGCACGCCTTGATCACTCTGTGCTCACTAATGACTGTCTATGTGTGACCTAATTCACACTCGAGCTATTAGTTGGTTAACCTTGTTGATTGACTTTGCATTTTTACATCAGAAGTTCAAGAATATCAATATCTGGTTACTGACTTTTGAAACCATGGGACCTACATTTTGTCATTATATTATCCCACTAGTTTTAACTATGCATCCAGTGAACTGTGAAATGTTTTACAAAGATTTTAAGTCAAGACGAACTCCCATAGTCTAAGTCTTTGTTATATGAATCCTTGCAAGGAATAACAGTAAATCACAGTAAATAATATATTAAAATAATTAATTAATTATATTAATAAATAATATAAGATAATAAATAATAAATGCATTAATTATTATATAATAAGAAGTGGCTTATTTAAGAAACAAACACAAAATGGCATTTCATGTATATGTCAAGTGTGCTAAAAACCACCAGTATCGTATAGTCTAACCTTTAATATGCTTTAGTCAATCAAATGTCCTACGTGCATTTAAATATCCAGAAATTGCATCTTTAATGAAGTAAAAAAAAAAATAGAAGACATATTGAAGATTTAACAGAATTGATCAGTTTTGTGAGCCTGTGCTTTGAGCCAAGACTACCATTTTAAACCTTTTGCCTTTGTCCCTCCACACAAGAGGGTGGGGTGGACTTTGACCATTCAAAGCGCTGTCTGTGCCTCCCAATCCTCTGACAGAGCCCAGCTGAGGGTATAAAAGTCCCGAGCTGAAGCTGAGACATCAGTCTCGCCTGAGTACTCGCCGACTCCAAGGGAAAGAGCTTCAACGAACCCATCATGGGGGACTCAAAGCTCTGTCTTTTGCTGCTCCTCAGTACATCTGCCTTGGCTTGTGAGTACTTAGAAGGTTTTCTTTTAATTGTACGTATTTTAACTTGCTAATAGGGGTTCTTTGTTTGTTCTTGGGAGTTGTTTGACATAGTCCCTACAGATTTTTTTTTCAGTTTTGCACATGTGTTGTAAGTTTCTGAAAATAAATAAATAAATACATAAATAAAGTTACTAGTGACTGCTCTCAAAAGTTTTTCTATATCTATTTTACCAATTACTGCATATAAAAGTAATTCATTACTAGGGAAATGCTTTAATTTTGTTAGTGTTTTGGGTTGCTGTCGCACACTGTGGGATAAGACACTGTCAAATTAGATCCATCATTGTACCTATTATCAGACTGATTGATTCACGTATTCATCGTGCCGCCGTAGAGTAGGGTGATGTTAGATCATAACCTGGAAAATCCAGAGAATAGGCTGCGTGTGTCTGTTATGAAGACAAAAGTAATTTATAACAAGCTCATTTTAATTTCAGTAATTGTACTTGTGTTATTTAATTTGAAAAACTGCCAAAAGTAGTAGGATTACAGTAATGATGATCATCCACTGTTTTGCTGCAAATTATTTAATCAAATATTTCATAAATTGTATTGTATTCTTTTTCCAAAGTTATAAAAGTATTAGTAGTAAAATATCACATCTGATATTGCAAAAGTGGTTTAGTGTAGCTATGCTATATTTTATTTTATTTAACAGTCAATCTGATTGTTTTCTTTTGCATTAGAGTACAAAATCTGACTTTTTTTTTCTAAACAGTTGCCCAAGATGAAGATCAGCCCACCTGCCTGCGTAAGTTAACCAGACTACTTTGTTGATATCCAGTCTAGACATTTACAATACTTTTACAGGAGTAAATAGATCGCTTTTACATACAAAATCTCTTCTTAACATTGATTTTCTCTTCTAGTGGCCAAAAGGTACAAAACATTACACAAGTATGAATACCAATATGAAGCTGAATCTTTGAATGCCATCAATGGAGCCTCACAGCTCAAGAACGGACCCAAGGCCTCTTGCAAGGTCTGAGAAAGATCCTTCAAAATCATTTGTTTTTCTCTTTCCATCTTTTCAGATAGTTAGATAAAACATGTATCTTCTCTCACAGGTTGAAATTGAAGTACCACAGACTTGTAGTTTCATCGTCCGAACCACAGGCTGTAGCCTGAGTGAGGTGGTCGACATGGACGCAGATGGCAACCCTGTGTTCGGTCCTGCACCCAGCTATGATGCCTTTGCTACTGAAATGGAGAAGTATGTTAATTCATGAAAATCCCTGATGGGAAAGATTGTGTTCTTTTTCTTTTTTTGTCTTTCTTAGATTTTGCACTGAAAATTCAAATGACATACACTTTCTTTAAGATATCCTCTGAAGGTTGTGGTTGAGGGTGTGTACGATGTGAAACTGTACCCTGAGGATGGTGAGACAACAACCATTCTGAACATCAAGAGGGGTATCATCTCTGCCCTGGCCGTGCCTCTGCTGGAAGAAGACAAGAATAAGAACATGGTACATTGATTAACCAAGAAAGTTTAAAAAATCTGTATATTTTAGTACCATGCTGATATTTACAGTTTGAAAAAAATCTGCCTGTAGCACATATGATTTTTTCCCCATCCATTTCAGCCCACTATCCACGGCAAGTGCAAGACCTATTACACCGTCAATGCTAGAGAGGATATTGCAACTGACATCAGCCTCAACAGGGATCTGTCCAGATGTGACAAATTTGTCCCAATCAGAGATCACAACAGCCCACTGGCACTTATATCTGGCATGGTAAGATATCCAAACCTCAATGTCAGTGAGAACATGAACATGATTAAAAAAATAGCTACCTCATGACAGCTTTTACATTACCCACATTTGTGAGTAATTTTTGTAAATGAGGGGAAAAATAGAAAATAGATAACATAAGCTGAGCTTTAATAGCAACAAAGATAAAATAAGGCACCACCTAAAGAAACTCAATGTTTCTTCCAATCCAACAAAAAGTGTGAAACTTCACTACAAACTATATTTGAATGACAAGCGGTATCTGACAAGTGCAGGCTAACTTTTAACTAATTTCAATGAATCCACTACATTAACAATATTGCTGATTTTCTATTTTCAGCACTACCCTCTTGCCCAGCTGGTCAGAAGCTCACAGAGCTGCAACTACAAGTTCGACAATGAGAAGAAACACATGACCTCTGGGTCCTGCACTGAGAAACACATCCTCATTCCCTTCTCTCACAAGTGAGTCAAACCTTATACTAGAATCTGTGAAATGCTCTAAGTGCACATACTCATGTGCAAAAGCTCTACAGAACTTATAATGATGCATTTTCATCCTACAGTGGAGAATATGGAGTTACAAATGTTGGAAAGCAAGAAGTGACTCTGGTTCAGGTTTCTCCTCACAATGAAAGAGTCTTTGAACGCAGTAAGCCCTTTGTTTTCATTTTTAATTGATGGTTTCAAAATTGTCACTAAATGTAGTATTAACTCATCCCATTGATTTACTTGTGTTTCATAGGTGACATTGTCAAGGGTCTTCACATGGAGGCTGTCGAGGACAAGAATGCTGTCCAGGACAAAGATGCAGGTCTAAACCTCCTGAATGAACTGGCCACTCTGCCTGAGACTGAGGGTGAGAGGAGGGCCCACCTCTTCCACAAGCTCGTCACCATGGTCCGTGGAATGAAGGCTGAGACCCTGAGTCCCGCCATTCCTGAGGCTCTTGCAATGTCCCGTGTCCTGACCTACCAGGTTCTGGTCCAGTGCGGAACTCCTGAGTGCAGCAGCGCCATCATGCAGATCCTCAGGACCTTTGACAGCTCCTCCCTCGAAGTTGATGCCAGTGTTTTTGCTATGGGACTCATATCCAATCCTTCTGCCCTCCTGATCAATGACATGCTTGAGATGGCCAAATACAAACACAGCAAGCCCATCATGTATGCCCTGAGCAATGTTGTCAAAAGGTGAGTGAAGTCCACCACACTTTATTCTAAATATCTGAATCCCATTTCAGCAGAAGCTTTTCCTCTATTTGTGTAAAATAAGGCTTTGAATTCTAAATTTCCATTTAAAAAAAATCTTCAACAGGTATTACAAAGCTGAAGGAAAACTGATCCCAGAGATTCACTCTGTTGCTGAGTTCATGGCTGCCCAGTTGGGTGACTGTTCTGATGACAGTGACAAAACCTTCATGACGCTGAGAGTGGGTAACCGTTTGTATAGATCAACATTTAAATGACTGGCAACATCAATAAGCAGAATATTAATGTGTGCTTTGATTCTAGGTTATTGGAAACATGGCTTCAGCTGTGGGACCTGCTAGTCCTGCACTCAGAGCCGCTGTGATCCAGTGTGTGAACCAACCTGCAGCTTCCCAGGCTGTGCAGGAGGCTGCCATTCAAGTGTACAGGTTGACTCCCGTCCCAGACGAGGCAAGTCAAATTGTGTAATGAGTTTCACAGGTTATCTGAATTTCTACAATGTGCTCATTTTATTGATCTTGTTTGATCACAGGCCAGAGAGGTTCTCATGCAGGTGCTTTTGGACAATGCCAGTCCCATGCAAAAGCGTATTGCTGCATATCTGGTACTTATGAAGGACCCCCAGCCCACTGAACTGGCACAGCTGGCTAATGCCTTGCCCAATGAGCAGGACCAACAAGTCAAGAGTTTTGTGATCTCCCACATTACCAACATTTTGTCTTCAACTGACTCAGAGACCCAACAGTAAGTGAAAATCAGTTGCAGCTTTATATTTATATTTTTCAAATCTGTTGTTTCACTACATGGTTAGTAGGTGCGGCAATTTGATCACCATCAGGTGTTTAACTGTATTTTTACACTTTTTTGCATTTTTGCATTTTCTTCCTGCAGACTGAGACAGAAGATCCGTGATGCCCTGCAGGGTAATGAGATCGGGCCCATCATGGACCCAACCAAGTTTTCTCGCAACTACAAGATCGGATCTGTGGAGGGCAACATGATCTTTGAGGGTACCAGCTACCTGCCAAAGGAGGTCATGCTTGAAATGACACTGAAGGCATTTGGCTATGACATTGACATGATGGAGGTAAATATTTTGAGCTGTTAATCTAAACTGTGCTTTGAGACGATTTTTCATTAAGATAAGTTGTGACTGTGAAAACTTTGTTACCTTTACAGATTGGTATGGAGGGAAAAGGATTTGAGCCAACTGTTGATGCCCTGTTTGGAGAGAATGGCTTCTTCCCCGACACTGCCCTGAAGACAATTTACTTTGTGTCTGACAACATGCCACTCAGAGTCACTGAGATCCTGCAGAACATGCTGCCTGCTCTGAAGAAGGACAGAATGAAGAGACAGGTACTCAGACCACTCTCTTTGTACCCATTAATTTGACTAAAACCAACATAATGATCAATCCTTCCAAAAGGATAACATCTTTTACAGAGTGTGCATGTTGTTGTTATTCAGGCCTCCCAGAACCTGATGAGGGACATCGGACGCAACTTCAACAAACTTGTGAGGGAAATTAAGACAGAGTCTCCCGAGGCAATGGTTTACCTGAGACTTTTGGGAAATGAGTTGGGATATCTGAAGACCAATGAAATCACAGAGATGGCCTACTCTGCTGTCATGATGATTGACAGCATGTTCAAGATGTTCCCAACTGATGTAAGGAAGTTATTCGTATTTTTTTAGAAGAAAAGCTGACAATGAAACAATGCATTAATTTAGAAAGTCCTTGTTTATGATTTAAATGTCCTATGTGTATTTTTATTTGCCACAGCTAATGAAGGCACTGATGACCAAGGATGACAACACAATCTTTGCCCACTACATCTTCATGGACAATGAATTCTTCCTGCCTACTGTCACTGGTGTGCCTCTGAGGATTGCACTGTCTGGTACTTTCACCCCTGGCATCAAGGGTGGACTTAAGATTGCTCCTGACATGGTAATTATATTTAAAACTCTTTGAAAAAGTGTGTTTTACAACAAGCTAACTGTATGATTTTCTATTACACAGAAGTCACCTATGTGTATTTTGTTTTCACAGAGTGACGTCACCTTCATGCCCTCTGCTGGAATTGAGTTTGTAACTCAGGTTGGCTCCCACATCCCTGAATATGTCAACTCTGGATTAGAGATGCACACCAGCATTTTTCACGAGAGTGGGCTCAGTGCCAAGATCTCCGTGGGACGTGACAATCTAAAGCTGACCATCCCTGCTCCACCGAGTCCAACAAAGCTCATCAAAATGACGTATGTCCAAATACAACTTTCAGATATTATACAATTCTTTCCACTCTAATTGCAAGTGCAAGAGTTGTAATGCAATTGCTAACCCCGCAAACCTGAAATATAAAGGGGACAGTGTTGTTTCACTATTTCAGTTAAAGATACATGTGTTTGTAGCTTATGTTCAACATTTTCTTTGTGTACTCACGGCCTGCAACTTTTCTATATCAAAACTAAAACAGCCGTTGTTATATTTGAACTTTGCTACACTGAAAATTTAGAAACACCCTGGTGGCAGTGACTGGATTAGAGGTGAAGACCATTCCCCCTATGGTGATGGACAAGGTTGACTTTAGTGAGTGCACTCCCTTCTTTGCTGGAATGAAATACTGTACTGATCTGCAGTACATTGATGCTTTCTCTCAAGAGACGACCCCCTACTTCCCCTTCACTGGAGACAGCAAGTGAGCAAGACTCTTTGAATCACCATTTAAATTAAAATAAATTACCTATGAATATTGGCTAATTAATTTGAATTATCTAAATAGATTTGCTGTGGAGCTTCATCCCACTGGTGAAGTCACTGAGTACACAGCCACTGTTGCCTACGAGCTCCTCGGGGAGGGAGAAGAAGGCCGGCAGAAGGTTGACTCTGTGAAGGTCATTCTAAGGGCTGAAGGTAAGGTACAGAATTGAAAAATCTTTCTAATGTATTACCAGCTCGATTTAGGAAAACACTTAAGTGTGTAATATTATTCTGTTGGTTGGTCAACAATAGGTGCAGATCCCACTGAAGCCAGAGCAATCATGAAATATAACAGAAGGAAGAATGTCATCACAGCTGACATCCAGATCCCTGACTACGATGTGGAGGCTGGAGTCAGGCTGGGTGTTGTTGATGGAAACACTAAG
>NC_060159.1:17994196-18009529 GCF_021292245.1 Micropterus dolomieu
CCAACATAATGATCAATCCTTCCAAAAGGATAACATCTTTTACAGAGTGTGCATGTTGTTGTTATTCAGGCCTCCCAGAACCTGATGAGGGACATCGGACGCAACTTCAACAAACTTGTGAGGGAAATTAAGACAGAGTCTCCCGAGGCAATGGTTTACCTGAGACTTTTGGGAAATGAGTTGGGATATCTGAAGACCAATGAAATCACAGAGATGGCCTACTCTGCTGTCATGATGATTGACAGCATGTTCAAGATGTTCCCAACTGATGTAAGGAAGTTATTCGTATTTTTTTAGAAGAAAAGCTGACAATGAAACAATGCATTAATTTAGAAAGTCCTTGTTTATGATTTAAATGTCCTATGTGTATTTTTATTTGCCACAGCTAATGAAGGCACTGATGACCAAGGATGACAACACAATCTTTGCCCACTACATCTTCATGGACAATGAATTCTTCCTGCCTACTGTCACTGGTGTGCCTCTGAGGATTGCACTGTCTGGTACTTTCACCCCTGGCATCAAGGGTGGACTTAAGATTGCTCCTGACATGGTAATTATATTTAAAACTCTTTGAAAAAGTGTGTTTTACAACAAGCTAACTGTATGATTTTCTATTACACAGAAGTCACCTATGTGTATTTTGTTTTCACAGAGTGACGTCACCTTCATGCCCTCTGCTGGAATTGAGTTTGTAACTCAGGTTGGCTCCCACATCCCTGAATATGTCAACTCTGGATTAGAGATGCACACCAGCATTTTTCACGAGAGTGGGCTCAGTGCCAAGATCTCCGTGGGACGTGACAATCTAAAGCTGACCATCCCTGCTCCACCGAGTCCAACAAAGCTCATCAAAATGACGTATGTCCAAATACAACTTTCAGATATTATACAATTCTTTCCACTCTAATTGCAAGTGCAAGAGTTGTAATGCAATTGCTAACCCCGCAAACCTGAAATATAAAGGGGACAGTGTTGTTTCACTATTTCAGTTAAAGATACATGTGTTTGTAGCTTATGTTCAACATTTTCTTTGTGTACTCACGGCCTGCAACTTTTCTATATCAAAACTAAAACAGCCGTTGTTATATTTGAACTTTGCTACACTGAAAATTTAGAAACACCCTGGTGGCAGTGACTGGATTAGAGGTGAAGACCATTCCCCCTATGGTGATGGACAAGGTTGACTTTAGTGAGTGCACTCCCTTCTTTGCTGGAATGAAATACTGTACTGATCTGCAGTACATTGATGCTTTCTCTCAAGAGACGACCCCCTACTTCCCCTTCACTGGAGACAGCAAGTGAGCAAGACTCTTTGAATCACCATTTAAATTAAAATAAATTACCTATGAATATTGGCTAATTAATTTGAATTATCTAAATAGATTTGCTGTGGAGCTTCATCCCACTGGTGAAGTCACTGAGTACACAGCCACTGTTGCCTACGAGCTCCTCGGGGAGGGAGAAGAAGGCCGGCAGAAGGTTGACTCTGTGAAGGTCATTCTAAGGGCTGAAGGTAAGGTACAGAATTGAAAAATCTTTCTAATGTATTACCAGCTCGATTTAGGAAAACACTTAAGTGTGTAATATTATTCTGTTGGTTGGTCAACAATAGGTGCAGATCCCACTGAAGCCAGAGCAATCATGAAATATAACAGAAGGAAGAATGTCATCACAGCTGACATCCAGATCCCTGACTACGATGTGGAGGCTGGAGTCAGGCTGGGTGTTGTTGATGGAAACACTAAGGGCAAAGGAACTCACTCCATCTCTCTTGACTTTCTAAACAAGAACATCCCTCAGCTCTCCTTGGTTGGCCGTGCTAAGTAAGTAATCCACCATGAAACCTCATGATTAATGTCACCCTCATCATTGAGAATAGACTAACTCAATGTTAATTTTTTTCAGTCTGAAGGCCATGAAGGAAGGTATGCTGCAAGTCCAACTTCTTGTACCCTCGATCAATGCTGACGCCTCTGTCACAGCTAACTTGAAACGTGATGAAGAGTTGGAATTGGAGCTTAAGAGTGAAATCAAGTTTGCGGACATCACCTATGAGCAGGAAATTGCAATTAAATATGGTAATGTAATTTTCCAGTTATCCTTTTTTTCAGAATAATACATAACCATTAATTCAATAGTTGCTTACTTCTTAGAGAGGTCCATACAAAGGTAACTACATCTGGCATTATCAGAATTGTGGTTAAAATTTGGAGCCCAAAATATGGGGCCAAAAACCAATTTTGTTGTCCATTTAAAGGATAATGATAGGGCTAATAGGCAATCTTGATATTGATATTAAGTTACAATATTATGATAATAAATGATAATAAATTATTGTTTAAGCTTCTCACATTGTAGTCATATACCAGCAACAACAACAATATACATTATAAATAATATATAGCCTAATTATTTTAAATAGCCTAAATATCTAAATCTTCATAGCAATAGCAACATCTTAGAAGAAAAAAATAAGAACTATTAGCAATTACAAAACATTAGGTAAAATAAGTTTAAATTGCAAATATCTTCTTTTCAACACTATAACACTAATATTAATACCTGGGCCGAAAGTGCAATAGATGGGTGAGCTTGTATATATAATTTATTTGAAAACGCTAACATGGCTTCAAAACCCATGTGTTCTTTGTCATAATGGCAACAAAAGCTCTCAACAATAGATTCATATAAGTTATTTAATGATTTTTATGCTGTCTCTTTTTATAAGTTTGTAATGAAGACTAGAGTATCAGTCACAATGCCTTTTCAGATTTTGTAATAAGAATTCTCCTTTAAAGAAATTTAGGGTTAGTGGGAGGAATAACATATGGTTCACTGAAGAGTTAAGCTCTATGATGAGAGAAAGAAATGTTGCATGGGGCAAAGCTCAAGCCACAAATTGTACCGCTGACTGGACAGCTTTCAAAACTTTAAGAAATAAATGCACAAGCATGACCAGAAAAGCAAAATCAGATTACTATCTAATAAATGTGACCGAAAATCACAATAACCCCTCTAAATTCTGGAAGCAAATTAAGTCTTTGTCTGGTTCGAATTCTTCAGGTCTCCCACAACATATTTTTGTAAATTCAGTTGAAATTAAAAACAAATTTAACATAATTGGACATTTTATCAATCACTTTGTATCAGCTTGCTGTATTTTCAGTGAGTCCAAATCAAGTTATCATTGCTCTGACTCCAGCACTGAAACACCACCGGAAACTTTTGTTTTTTAGACCCAGAGGATTAGAGGATGTCTGTATTTCTCTTAAAGCTATTGACACAAAAAAACCCCTAGAAATTATAGCTAAGCCTATAGCATATATTTTTAATTGTAGTCTGCAGACAAATTCAATCCCCAAATTATGGAAAGCAGCCTATGTGTTTCCCTTGCAAAAGGGTGGCGACCCTTCAGATCTTCACAATTATAGGCCAATTTCCAAACTCTCTATTCTTGCAAAAATTTTGGAAGCAAGGCAATTAAAAGAATACTTGGCAGAGCACAACATTCTAACTCATGTACAGTCAGGTTTTAGAGCTGGACACAGCACTGTTACAGTAACTTTGTTGCTATTAAATGACATTATAAATGCCTTGGACAAAAAGCAACACTGCGCTGACTTATTTGTGGATCTGTCCAAAGCATTTGACTCTGTTGATCATGAGCATTTGCTAAATAGATTAAGTAACATTGGAATAGGAAACACAGCAATCAATTGGTTAAAAAAATATCTTACAGAATGAACGCAATATGTTTCTATAGATGGTTTTAAATCAGACTTTTTAGAGATTTCCATGGGTGTTCATCAAGGTTCGATTTTAGCCCCTATTTTATTTTCTATATTCATAAATAGAATTGGAAAGGACGTGCAAACTACTGCACCTTTATGCAGATGATACTGTGATATATTCAATTGCCCCTTCACTGAACCAGGCCATAAATGTTCAGTTAGCCTTTCAACACCTTCAAGTCTCACTACATGTCTGTCTGTCTGTCTGTCTGTCTGTCTGTCTGTGTCTCTCTCTCTCTCTCTCTCTCTCTCTCTCTCTCTCTCTCTCTCTCTCTCTCTCTCTCTCTGTCTCTCTCTCTCTCTGTCTCTCTCTCTCTCTCTCTCTCTCTCTCTCTCTCAAAAGGAAGTTTTTCCTTGGCTCTGTCGCCTAGTGCATGATTGTTGGACTTCTTTAAATAACATCATAGAGTACGGTCTAGACCTGCTCTTTTATGAAAAGCGCTATATAAATAAAATTGAATTGAAAAAATACTTAGTACCCAATCAATGCAACACTACCCTTGACTCAAAATATTTAAAAGTACTTTTACAACTACTTTTTTAAAAAAAAACTTGCATGATATATGTTGTACAGCGAGATTATCAAACATTCCTTGCTTGATCACATTACATGCACCTCCTTAGACTTAGACATTTTCTGCTATCTATGATGTAGTCACTAGGAACTACACTTCCAACCTCCGTGTTTGCGAACATTTGTCAGAACTATGGTTTTGGGTAACACCTGCGTAGCTTAACGGTGGTTCATACCATGTAAGTTACAAAAATAGTTATCTCCATAGTTACAACTAGAGTTCTGGGAAACAGTTGCTTCACAAATGCATAGTTCCAACTACGGAAGTTGCATGATATATGTTATTGTAAGCAATGATGCTTTTGGAAAACGCACCCCAGAATGATTATTTCTGCCAACCATACCGAACATACAGCGGTCAAGCCAACAACAATTTAGTTGAAAACATGCCATTTTGCCTGGGAGAAAATGCTACATTTCACTTTTTTTTGCAGTAACTTTATTCACAGCTTAACTGTAACCTGGGTTTTAGAGGAATATTTCTTAATGTCTCAGGATTTGATTAATTGTTCTCTATTGTTGCAGATGTCAGCAAGGTTGAGGTTGAGGTCAAGTCTGATGTGAACACTAAGACCACCAGCGTGCCAATGACTGATATAGTTGAGAAGTATGGCAACCAACTTCTTGACACGCAGGTGGGGCAGACCGACATGAAGGTCCGTCACATCTTCAAGAAGTTTGTGGAGGTATGAATCTTGGTTTTAACAATTATTCAGATTTTCTTTGGTAAAAATGTGAAGCAGGCATAAAACAATGACTGTCTTTTTTTCTTAGGCAGGAAAGAATTACATGGAAAAGTATGGTGTTGATATCCCTTTTATTCAGAACTTCCGAGTACCTGAAATGCCTGACATTTCTGTGCCAGAGACACTGTTCCTGAATACGTAAGTGTGAACAACTCCATGATAAATGTTTAAATCATTTGAATTATGCTACAAAACATGTATGCATTTCCTTTTGTCTTTTCAACAGTGAGGCAAAGGCTGTCTACCACTTCAATGACGAGCAACTCACCATTGCTATCCCACTCCCTTTTGGAGGAAAGTCAACAGAAGAGCTTAACTTCCCACCATCTCTGACCACGCCTCACATGTTTATGCCCCAGTTTGGACTGGAGATCGTCTCCATGAAGATTCCCATCCCAGAGCTCGCTGTTCCTGAAAGTCTTATTTTGTCTATTCCTCTTTTTGGCAAAGCTGAGGTTTCAACTCTGATGAGAAGCAACTTATATGACATGGAAGCCTCGGTGGCTGTTGGCAAAGATGTTGTAGAGACACCAAGCTACTCAGCTAAGTTTGATGTGAAAGGAACCTCCCCAGTTGACATCCTCTCCATAAACATTGAAGGTATTTCATAGGAAACATCATTTATATATTTAGAATTTGTTATGTTGTTCATCCTTAACCCACAGTTAGAATAATATGTTATTAAGTCTTGGTAGGACAGTTTTCAGTTAATTCAATTTCCTCTGAATTCCTGTTACAATTGTGTTCTCTGATAAAACTACACTAAACTAGCATATTGTGTATATTTCTGTTAAGTATATTGTATATGAGCAAATTCATCTCCATGTGTTGTTAAAAGTAATCACACAGTTATCAGTTATCAATCGTCTTTTCTTCTTCTGTGTTTTATTTAGGCTCAGGAATGTTGGCCACCACTGATTCCATCAAGGCCCAGCTGAAAAGCTATTTGGCCCATAAATTCATTGAAGCCAGTATTAGTATTGTTGAGGATGCAACCATCACAGACAAAATCAATTTGAGGTCAAGCAGCAAGATTGAAGCCACAAGCCCATTTGGTCTCAGTATTGAACTAGAGCACACTGGTATGGCTGGAATCAACACTGAAGAAATCTCTGCTGATAGCAACTTTGAGGGAATGTTCAAGGCTGGACCCATGTATGGCAAGACCATTTCTATCCAGTCATTCAGCATCTTCCCATTCTGGCCAGAAGCAAAGATTGATTCCACAGTTCAGATTGACTCCACCATTGTTAAGGCCCAAAACACAATTAAAGCAACCCTTTCCAATGGTGAATTCTCACTTGGGTCTGCCACCAACGTCTTTGAAGACACCTTGACCCATGTTGCTGAGCTTTCCTTCAAGGACAACAGGCTGTCACTGAAATGTGATGCAAATGCCCTTACTCTTGGTATGAAGATCCGCAACCAGGCTGAAGCCTCTGTTGGTGCTGGGGAAGTCGCTATGAGAATGGAGACAAATGCAGACCACTCTGACAACCGTGTTTACTCACTGCTGACTGCTTCTCTTGATGTCAATGGTCTAGCTTTAAACAGTGATGCCACCGTGAAGCTTCTTGAGAATGAGGCTACTCACAAGGCTACTCTGAGAATGAACAAGGACGGGTTGACCACAAGTGGAACAACCACTCTCCAGAGCCCCCTGTCCTTGGAAAACACCTTCAATGCTGGGCTTGATGCTTCAAGGGCTACTCTATCCATTACCAACAAAGCTGCAATTCATGACATCAAGGTTGATAATGCCAACACTCTTGTAATTACTCTCTCTAGTCTTGACTTCAACTCAAAGGCTGAAGCTACAAGTGAGTATGCCTCTTACACCCATGATGTCACCATTGACCTAAAACCCTACACTGCGTCTGCAAATGTTAATAACAACCTGAAACTTCTGGCGGCCAACTTCATTAATGAGGCTCACCTGCAGGCAGAGCTGTACAAGATGGACCTGACTGGAAGCCTGAAAGCCATCTATGGTGAGGAAGAGATCAAGCATACCTATCTGGTAAATTATGCTGATATGACTACTAATGCAAAGTGCAGCACCACTGGAAAACTCTTTGGAACTCACATGAGCCACAACACCGAGCTTGAAGTTATCGGTCTTGCTGCCAGGATCACCAACGATGCCCGCTTCAACTCACAGCTAATGCGCTTTGACCACACCATCCGTTGCAGTTTTGTGCCTTTTGATTTCAACCTTGATGCCATTTTCAATGCTGATGGAGACATGTCCATGTATGGAAAGCACAGTGCCCAGATCTATGGCAAGTTCCTCCTCAATGCACAACCCTTGGCTTTTGCTAGCTCACATGAATGCAAAGCATCAGTTACCCAGCAGCTAGATAATGGTTTTTCCCTTGAGACCACATTTGACAACAAGATGGATAATGTTCTGTCACTCCAAGAGCAGAAGTCCAGTTTTAGACTGAGGTCTAAAGTAAACGAGCATGCCTTTAATCAGGGCATGAGTGTTTACAATGAACCGGATAGAACAGGAATTGAGGTTTCTGGCACCATCCTCACAAACATACTCAACACCGCCTCTGCAGAGAACCAGGAATTCGCCATCTCTGGCTTCCTCAAGTATGACAAGAACACAGATAGTCACATAATTCAGTTCCCTCTAATTGAAAATCTGCCTGCCTTTTTGGAGAACATCAAGGGCATTGTTGTATATATTGCAGAGGGATTGCAAAACTACATCAACAATGAGGAGATAAGGGCTAAACTTGAGGCTCTTCCCCAGCATGTGAGTGACTTTGTTTCTCAGATGAATATAGAAGGCAACCTAATTAAGCTGAAGCAGTATTTCAATAATTTCGCCCAAGAATATGTCATCTCCATGGAGGATGTAGAAGCCTCTTTGAGAAACCTGAAGGTTTCTGTCGAGAAACTGCTGGCTGATCTCACTGTTTACATCCAACACTTTGCTGGTATGGTGAAGGACATTTTTGCTAGTGGCACCCTCCCAGACACCCTCATTCAGAAGACCCAGCAACTGCTTAATACCATTAATGAGGAGTATGACATAAAGGCTATCGTTGTCTATGTAATTGATACCATGAGGGAGATGATCCAACAGATTGACCTGGAAAAACTGAAGGGCAGCAGCATCTCATTCCTGCATGATATTGATGCAAAGTATGAAATCGTGGCTAAACTACAGACAATCATGACTGAGTTGAAAAAAACTATTGAGACCTTTGACATGCAGGCATTTGCTGCTGAGCTGAAGAGGTACATTTTATCCATCAACTTTAAAGCTCATATTGAGGAATTACTGAGTCAGATTCCCACAGAAATGTTCAGTGATATAACAAATTATATTGAGGAATTGATTCAGGACTTTGACATCCTCTGTAAGATCAACACATTCTATACCAAGATCAGAGAATTGATTGTAAAGTTTGAGGCTGACAGAAAGGTTCAAGCCATCCTGGAAAAGGTTGCGCATCTCATCAAGCAGTTCAGAATTGAGGAAACCATCAGGGCTGTAGCCGAGATAGTGAAGGATGCAGACATCCCTACGAAATTCATGCAAGTCTTCCGGGGTGCTATCAGCTACTTGAAAGAAACTGAGATTATGGATATAATTTCGCAGTTCAATGTTTATATTGGCATTATTGAGCAGAAATTTAAGTCATTTGGTTATAATGACTTTGTGAATCACGGCAATCGAATGATAGCTCAGTACACTGCTTATGTGAATGACTTGATCAGGTCTCTTGAAATCCCCCAGAAACTTGAGGCGACAAGAGAATTGGCCAACTTTGTCTTATCCTCTGTTAGGGGTTCTGTGGAACAACTGAGAGAAATTAAAATCGTAGATTTTTTGAAGATTGTGAAGGATATCTTTGATCAGGTTGTGTTAAGTAATCTTAAGGGATTTGCACAAATGACAAAGCAGACAATTGCAAAACTGGATGTCAATGCTGAAATCGCCTCTTATCTGGAGTTGGCAAGAAAGTGCTATACGGAGTTCAATACCGTTGCTTCTGACATGTTCACCAGTATGGTTGAGACAATTAAGAAGTTGCTCCCCCAGCAAAAAATTGTCAGTGAGATATTACAGATCATTGAGGGGCTCATTACTGGACTGAAGAACGCCGAGCTGAACATACCATCTTTCATCATTCCTCTCACTGATCTTGTTGTTTCCTCCATGAAGTTCAGCATACATAAGTTTCACCAGTTTGAGATCCCAACACAGCTGGAAATCCCTAAGTTCACTATCTTGGGCTTCTACACTGTGCAAGCCACCACCATATCAACTAATGACATTAAACAGAGAATCATTGACTTGATAGATTTTGTGCTCAACTTTGAGATGAAGATGTTTGATATGGGTGCTTTGTTTGGAGACCTGACAATGAACCACCTTACTGCCCTGCCTGAGTTTTCACTTCCTGAGATTACTGTACCAGAGTTCTTCTTTCCCACTCTTCCTCATGTTCCAGCAGAGAAACTTGTTAAGACTCTCCAACTCCCAACATTCAAGCTCCCAGTAATTCCCAGTGAAATTATGATTCCAGCATTTGGTAAATTCAGTTATGAGATAAAAGTCAACTCCCCCATTTACTTTATAAGGAATGCTGCTGAAGTCCAGAGCTCTGTTGATGTAGATGAGACTCCTCAGCTGACAGCTTTTCTGACTTCCCAAGGGACATCGCTTAGCTTTGAAATCCTTAACTTCAACCTTGATTCCACTGCTCGCATTGTTGTTCCCAAGGGGCATCACGTGGTTGCTGCTGAGACTCTTAAGTTCACTCACAATTTTCTTGCATTAGACCACTATTCATCTGTGACATTTTATGAATTCTCAGCCCAGGCCTCAGCCAAGACCATAGTAAAGGCCACCACAGCACCTTACAATGCTGAGCTTTTAAATGAAGTTTTCTTATCTACCAAGGGTGGTTTATCTGCCACTTTGGACACTTCCTATAAACATGTTCTAAACCTCCCTGTCATGGGCCTCACTGGTGAGACATCTGTAACTCAAAAAGCTGTGGCCCACCAGGAAGGTACCTCTATTACAATAACTGTTGGAAATCAGGGTACTACCACCTTCAACTCTCATGAGAGTATCCACAAGAGTGACCTGCAAGTCACAGTCAGTCCAAGTACAGTAAAGTTGACCTTCGTTAGTGACACAGATACATTCCTGTTAAAGATGAGACAGACCTTGAGTGCTGACTTTGTCATCTTCAGCTATTTCAAGTTTGATATTCGTACTGAAGCAGAAGGTCCCACAATCAAAAGTAACCTTTTAGTGGGATCAATACATGTCAATCTACATGACATGAAACTTGAGCTGAAGGCAACCCATAACGCAGACTTAATTGGTGTTGTCAGTGGAGCCTTATACAATATGGTTGATGTTGCTCTCTGTCCCCGGGAGATTGTGTTCCGCTTTCAGAATAAGGGAAACACCAAAGTCAATGTCAATGATGAGTTTACTTCCAAAATTGATCTGCAGAATGATTACTCTGCAACTTTCAGGCCTGACACACAACATATGAACACTGTAGCTCTGGCCCGTCTTAATCAGTACAAACTATTCTGGAACTTCACTGTAGAGAACAATGAGAAGGAGGCTGCCATCTTTTCTGCTGTAGAAGGGGAAGCAAACCTTGATTTCCTGACTAGGCCCATCAGCATCCCTGAGATTGATATTCCATTTGTTGACTTACATACCCCAGCTATTAGTGATCTTGACTTCTATGACCAAATCGGGCTAAAACACATTTTGACGACCACTGAGCAAACTATTGATGTAGATGCCAAGGTTGTTTACCAGAAAAGCCAGGCTGCTCCCCTTATTGATATGATGGGTCTGATCCAGATTCCCTCTGTGGGTAACCTGATCTCAGAGCTATCTTTCAAATCTGCCATCATTAATCTGAATGTCAATGCTGGACTGTATGCTGAGGATGATCTCGTGTTCCGTCTGGGAGCTTCCACAGCCTCTGTGTTTGAGGGTCTAAAAGCCAAACTTGATGGCACCACCAGTCTGACCACCAAGAGAGGAATCAAGTTGGCCAATTCCCTGTCCCTTGAAAATCGTCACATTGAAGGCACTCATGACAGCTCCATCCATTTGAGTACTGAGACTTTTGAAAGTGCTGTATCTGTGGCCTCTGTTGCAAAGATTGCTCTGCCTATACTCAACCTGGAGGCAAACCAAAATCTGGTTGTAGACACCAAAAGCAAACTAAACGCTGTCTCCACCCTGAAGATGACAGGCGATTTCAACATCCCTGTGATCAAGGCTGTTGGAAAGGCTGAGACAGACAAAAGTCTGAAGCTGGAGGGAACCCTTGACTATGTTTCCATGGAATCATCCACAAAGGCAAACATAGATGGCACAGTGCTTGATGACTATCTAGTTTTGGGAGTCTTGGATAATGAAGTTAATCTGTATCTGAACAATAATGGCCTACGCTCCACCTCCAAGTACACTGCTGATGCTAAGCTTAACCATGGCACCACTACAGTCATTGGCATGGATGTAAATGAGAATCTTGCTGTTGAAGCATCCTTGAGCCGTGTGTATGCAGTGCTGAAGTATACTGGCAATAATGAGGCAAACCTGTTCAATTTCAACACCAAGGGGAAGCATATTTCCCAGGCTGCCATTGATATTGCACCAACATCTTCCTTGACTGCTGATATGGAGATAGATATATCTCAGCCAAGCAGCCTGGGTGACTTCACCATCTTTGAGAAGACTGTTGCAGAAGCGACAGCTGCCAAGCAGAAGTTCTCTACCACTGCCAAATTGGTCAGCCCACTGTACACCACCAACATGGTAGCTGAAGCAGAGGGCAGTGCTCCTGTCTTCAATGTCAACTTTAGGTCCACTGCCACCTCTGTTGTTGTCTTCTTGGATTATGACCTGGACTGTAAGTTTTTTTTCTTAGCATATAATACACTTTTACATCTTAATTAAAAAACATCAATGTGATTTTACTAAAATCAATGTGCTTCAACAGCTTCCATTACCATAAATTTTGAACATGCCGGCATAAGCCTGACTAAGAAGATGGTTTTCACCCATAGCGATTTAACCATGGACATTCAGCACATTCTTTCCCATACACTGAGGTAACACTTTAAATCAGCATTGTGTGTAATATGTAGCTAATTTTACAGTTGTCATTTTTGACATTTTACTTGTAGAAAACATATGATGACACTTGTAATTATTTCCTTTAAAATTGTTCTGTTTTTTGGGTAAAATTGCCTCCTTTAGTACTGAAAAGTGACACATTTATGCCTGTCTTTACAGTGACTCCCGTCTTGCCCTGAATGTGGACATAACTAGCCCTGCCTTCGCTGATGTGAACTTTCGTTATGCTGTCCGCAAGGATGGAATCAGTGCCACAGTTTCTATACCATCTACTGGCCTACTGGGTCTTCAGGTCAATGGCAGGGTCCCGTCTCAGATGAATGCCAGGCTATATGGCCGTTATGCTGTAAGGATCTCATACTGCTATTATATTTAAACAATTACAAATATCAAAAGTTTTACATCTCATTTTATGTTTTCTATGTTAAACAGTCGGATCCTGGGAAGGATGTTGATATCTTCACCATCAGAGCTTCAGCCAAGAATGCTGATAAAATAAATGTGAAAATGGTCATCAACATGGATGCCCCTGACATTATGCTCAGCGGACTACAGGAAAGACTTCCTGCCATCACCTCTTGTTTGTCTAGTTTTGCTGAGAAATACCAGCTGTTCAGACATACTGCTATGCTGAAGAATAGTATTACCCACTATACTGAGGAGGCCCACAACATTGCAAACAGCCATGCCCCACATCTGAGCCAGGTCTCAATCCTTTTTAGGAACACTGTTGTTCAGTACCAGAAGACTGTTCATGTCTTCCTGGATGCTGCCATCAAGGTCCTGAGGGAGACCCATGTCAAACTGCCTGGCTCTGAGAAGATGACCCCTCTCATTGAGGTGCTCAATAAGATAACCACCAGCATTGCTATTATGCTAGAGAAGACAATCCACCTGGTGGTTGTTAATGTAGAATGTGCTTTCCGCGTCGTAATTGGCATGATCAGTAAAATTCAGGTGACAATGCCCATTGGTGATGTCATGGCTGGAGCCAAAGTCATTGAAGCCATTAGGGAAAGGGTAAAGACTATGCCTAATTCTATTGCGGATCTTTTGGAGCACCTGGAGAGTCTAGACACGTTCCTGGAGAAACTGGGTGACACCTTAAAATTCTTTGTTGACAAAGCTCAGGACATTGTTGACAACACACTGAAGTCTGATGTCATTGTTGTCTACATTAACGCTTTCTATGACAAACACGTAAGCTTAGTGAAAACAATCACCTGGTATGCAAACAGAGCTGTGGACATTCTGGATATTTTCAGATCTGCAGTGAATCAATTTACCCACACCATTAGTGACTATATGCAGAAGGCTCCCGCTCAGTACAGATCTTATGTAAAAATTAAGGATAGAAAGCTTGAGATTTATCTTTGATTCCATCTTCATCAGTAAAGTAAAACATCATAATGTTAGTATTTGAATTGATACAGTATTATCTAAACATAAAGGCTTAAGTGTGTAAATTAAAAAAATTATGAAAAACCCTAACAGAACACAAAGTACCATGCTCAGTTTTATTTAAAAATAGATGGAAAACTAGTGGATGGGCATGTTAATGTTATTACATGTGTGCAACTGTAAACCATATGTGCTGCAAGTCTAATGATCTTTTTGCTTGATAGTGGTGTGAAATAAAGTGTGCACTGAACAGAGCAGCAGTTCTTTTCCCCCCCACTGGACAGTGCTTTACTTGCCTCAGAGCCCTTGAGTGGTCACATCATAACTTTTTTTTCCAGTTTGTGCACTTGTCTTACAATTCACTAAATGTGCAAACGAAATAGTAAAACATTCATATGAAAATCCTGTGCACAATCTATTCAAAACAATTGAACAAAATATGTCAAGCCTGCTCTCGAATTCAGTCAAGTTCAAATGAGACCTGGGCCCTGTTTCAGAAAGCAGGCTTAACAAACTCTGAGCTTAACCCTGACCTCTGAATTTTCAGTTCCAGAACAGCTGATCACAATAAGTTAAATCAACTCTGAGTATGTTGAGCCTGATGGAAGCGTGGGGATGGAAAAAAAAAAAAGCCACCATCAATGGAGCTCCGATACTATGATTCACCATGGCAGATAAAGGCAGATCCTCCATTTTAATCAGGTGGAGCTAGAAATATGAATGTCTGCCCAACATGGACCATGACAGGCTCTAAAACACACGAGTGCAGGAAGGATCAATAGGAATAGGAATGTTCCAATCAGTGCGACTACAATATGAAAGATAACTGTTCATTGATCAGTTATCTAGGTTACAGATTACTTTAAACAGTTATTACTGCAGTAATGTAGCCCACAGTAGCCTAAGTGTTTTCAGTGCAACTGTCAAAGCGTTATACCTAAAGACGGACATAGATTTTATTCTGGGCTGAGGATAAATCCATGATGTACGGGGATGTCCTAACATCGATGGCAGATTCATCATAAAACGGTCATGTTCAAGATCATGTTTGGATGAAAAACTAATAGCCTATCTAACCGGGATTTTAAAGTTGTTAAAGATGTAAATGCGTTCAGATATGCGCTTTCATTTCGACAGAATGAATGAGGAAATGAAACGGTGTGTCAGACAGCCGCCTCAGGCTCCGGTTTTCCAGCCTATCCGGAGTGTTACGACCCCCTGTTGGTCTAGGGGTGTTGGGGCCATAAACATATAGGCACAACTGGTAGATCTTAACAAGGTAACGTTTATTGGTAACAGAAGAGATGTAGACAGGTAACAAAAAAAAACAAAAGGAGGGTGGACGAGGGTGCTGTGAAAACAACAAACCAAGTTAAAATAAAAATGGTCCTCAAAAGGAGGCCTGTACCTATCTATCGTTTTAAACAGGGTTGATTCTTACTACAAAAGAACACAAAGAGCACAGCACCCACTCCACCTGGTGAAAACTAACACAATAGTGAACAGAACAATAAGTGAATTTCTCCACTGCACCCAAATGTGGAGCTAACATACAAAGGTATGCAAATGTTTACCTAAACACAATGTACAGCTAATAGGCAAGGAAGGTGGATAGTTCCACTAAACACAAAGTACAACTAACAGACAGGCTATGCAGTCAATACCAGCGGC
>NC_060159.1:18009629-18054271 GCF_021292245.1 Micropterus dolomieu
TAAACAGGGTTGATTCTTACTACAAAAGAACACAAAGAGCACAGCACCCACTCCACCTGGTGAAAACTAACACAATAGTGAACAGAACAATAAGTGAATTTCTCCACTGCACCCAAATGTGGAGCTAACATACAAAGGTATGCAAATGTTTACCTAAACACAATGTACAGCTAATAGGCAAGGAAGGTGGATAGTTCCACTAAACACAAAGTACAACTAACAGACAGGCTATGCAGTCAATACCAGCGGCACACAAGTCAACAGGCGGTGACAAGCTGCCTGGAGGAACAGGTGGACTCTCCTTATGAGCCGGAGGTAATTAACGTGGTGACGAGCCATTGGTTGAGTGGAAAACAGAGGGAACCAATGGGCGGTACAGATGTCAGCACCCCAGAAACCAGGAAGTAGGCGGGTCTTCATTCCCCAGGGACACAGCATACTTGGTAGAGGTGAGACAGGGAAAAGGGGAAACACAAGGGTGACAGCGACAGCCGTGACAGGAGTTTCTGCACCACAGTCCATTATTAACCACATAATACATTAAGTTTACAAATGCATTGTCAGGTGAGGATCAAGGCTCCTCTCACTTTGCTTAATTAATTAGATAAGCAATCTGCAAATCTTACCTTAAATGTCTTTTTTATTTTTTAAAAAATACAACAGAAACACAAAGTAGTATTGATTGCCATAATTTCAGTTTGTGGTAAAACGGTGCAATGTTTGCAATGGGCATATAGCATGTGAAAGTACAAATTACACATTTGTGGCAAAGCATTATCCAAAAAGTTTATTCGGTTATGTAGATAGAAATGGCTCATTCTAAGGTAATAAAAACATAATGGTTTATTATGTAAGGTCTTTACACACCACAAAAAACATAGTTTTGGACATTATATTGCATTTCTGTCAATAAATCCTCAGAAGGATTACACACTGAACCTTTCACTGGATAACTTTGAAAACTAAAAAAATAGTGTTGTTGCATATATAGTAGTATAGTATATAGTATAGTATAGTATAGGCCTATACGTTGATGGGCACAATTCCCAATTCAGTGTAACAACACAAAGAACAACATTTGCATGACATCTACAGAAAAACCTGATGCTTAGCTCACTGTGCCTTTGTGTAAAAGTTTAAAGTCATTTTACATGTTTACAAAACTGTACTCTGTTAATTTAAAAAGGCAAGAGACACAGTCAAGCTTGTTTACTGTTTGCAAAACAGTGTTAATTACTCAAAAAATCTACACATGCTTTTCATCAATCATTAATTCATTAATCCCTACGTAAAATCAAAATGTAATAGTAGATGAGTGATCCCCTTTACACCTCGGCTATAGGGGATCCAATTATTTCATGGGTACATATTGTAGCAGGCAACTGACCATTCACCGTCAGTGTATCAGTCTGTCAGCAGAATATCTACAGCCTATATCTGTTGCATGTTGTTGCATAAATTGTGTGTCACTGATTGCTGATTCCTGTATTAGTTCAGGCAGGACAAAAACCCATACAGTGGACACAGCTGTGACCCTTCTGTTTACTAAATGACCTAATTTAACCACATGGTGGGGCAGTTGACTACAACAAGACACCCAGTAACAATAGCCTACATTGTAGCTATGAACCAATTCAATTTGTCTACATCAGAGACACACTACTGTTCACTTTTATATTGTTTTCATAAATCTCCTTTCATGAAAAAGGAGTTAGAATAAGTAAAAATAGCCACAGTGGCCTTCTACAGGTGACCCAGTATGTCCAGTAGGTCAAGAAAAGAGCATACAATCTCACAACAGAGATTAACATCAACAGTTGATAAGATACCTGCCAAATATCACACTTTTGGTTTAAGAACAAATGTGTACAGAAGACACGAGTCAAATAAATAATTGAAGCACTGTGAGTGAACTGTACACTCAAAGCAAGGTTGAAATGCTAAGACTATATCTTTTAACCAAATTACGGACTAATGAGCTTTCTCCAGTGGAAGAAGGAGGGAACCAGTTCCACAACCTCAGAAGCTCAACCCAAGTTGTTGATCTAACAGGTCACTATCAGGTGGGCCGTTGTGGGATAGTTCAGCTGAGGTTGATACATGACATTGGCAAACAAGAGATTGTGTTGATCAACTTAGACGTTATCACGAAACGCCCTACAGATCAGGATGTGTCATTAGATGACACAGAGCCCTGAAATGGTCAGCCTACTTAGGATCTGGATGGACTCACCATCAACATACACCTTGCACATGCATGATCTTGGTGGACATAACCACTTGGAAACTATACTACTAGATACCTATTTCCAGGACAAACGCCTAAAATAACATACCCAAAATTAATTAGTAATAATTCCTCAACCATTAGGCCTATATGCATTATTCTATTTACCTTTGATAGGTCAAAACTAAATAATATGAATCAACTGTAAATTAACCTGTTTATTTTTCTATTAAAGCGTAAATGGAGATGCAATAAAGGAAAATATGATATCCTCGCCTGGTATAAAATCTATATTTTAATAGCAATATCACCATCAAAACCATCATTATACATCATTAACTAATTGCAGAATATCTTCTTTGTTCCTGTTTTTTCTTTTTTTCCCCAGGCCACTTGGATAACTTTATTGCAATATGACAGATCATAACAAAGTTATGGTTGGACACGACTAACAGCTGCTCATCAAATTTGGCAAGGAAACAAACCCTCAACATGTGTGTTGCTGAAAAAAATGTACTCACAGAGACTACAATCCCAGTTCTCTGCTTCTGTTTGGATGGGGCTCAGGAAAATCACAAAACTACCAACCTAAAGCCCCCCACAGTTCTACTGTCAATTTGAAAGACAAGGGGACAGTTAGGACAGTTCTGACGCCTTCCCCTGTGACTCAATTTATCAGCTCCAGACCACCAGCTCCAACTCCCCCAGCCCAGCAGGAGCCATCTCCATCTTCCACAACTCAGCAGGGGCCCGGAGCCGTCAACAACGCCCCACAAATCCACTCCTGGAAGGGGCTCCTGGATCACAGACCCATGCGATTCAATGGCCTACCGAGATAACAGGTCTATAGACAGTGCAGTACACATGGCCCTTCACTTCATTCTCCAGCACCTGGACTCCTCCAGAACCTATGCCAGGATCCTGTTTGTGGACTTTAGGTTTTAACACCATCATCCCAGCTCTGCTGCAGGACAAGCTCTCCCAGCTGAACGTGCCTGACTCCACCTGCAATTGGATCACAGACTTCTTGTCTAACAGGAAGCACCACGTGAAGATGGGAAAACATCTCTCCGACTCCAGGACCATCAACACCAGCTCCCCTCAAGGCAGCGTTCTTTCCCCTCTGCTCTTCTCCTTGTACACAGCTGTTGCACATATTCTGTATAACTATTCTCCTTTTTTTTAATATCATATCAATTAATTGTTTTAATATTTTATGTTTATTGCAATGCACCAAGTCACCAAAACAAATGCCTTGTAAGTGTAAGCTACTTGGCAACAAAGCTAATTCTGATTAAAGTCGTACAGAATCTTCTAATACACCTGGAATACAACTGTAACTGTAACTTTGATGAAAAAAGAATTACACAATTTTTCAAAAATATACCAGGCAAATGTCCATGTTTTGGCCATAATTACTGTTTATATGTTCACTTTTATTGGGAGTTTTCTTCAAAACACTATTTCCGTCCATAAAACCATGTTCCAAATAACATAAAGCTTCCAAAACATCGAAATATTGATAAAAACAGTGAATATTAATCAAAGTTCATGTGTCCAAAAGCACTCCTATATGCTTTACAAGCGCACAACTTGTGATCAGAACATCCTACAGGGCTGCTGTGGGCTCTTTGTCTTCGTATTGAGCAGACAAATAGTTTGGTATATTGGATGTCTGTGTAGCTCCTATGAGTTGGCCAGCAGACGACGATAAAGACCAACTGTTTCAAAGTAGCACTTCTTCTCTCCTTCATTTTGACAAGAGAAAGGATACCTAAGAGCTCAGCTATTGCGCAATACCAAGATGGCGCCCGGGGCGATCTTTTCACACACAGAAAACAGCTGTTTTTTGGCCTAAAAACAGCGAAAACGGTCAGCAGTTGTTACTGTATATGTATATTGGTGCGCTTGTTGTTATTATCCAGCTAATAACTCTGTGAGTTTTGGATTTGAGTGATATGAATTACACAGCTGATCAGAGCTGGAGCTGAGCTTGGTATGGAGAATGGTTGGACTGCGCTGTAGGATGAGATGAGGGATATATGGCAGCCATGTAAAGTGATTTATGTTGTGATATAAGTTTATTTAGATGCTGGGTATTTGATGTGTGTTTGGTGTGGATAAAAGTGGTTGGTTTGAGCTTCTAGTTGAGCCTCCTAGCTTCACAGAGGTGTGTAGCATGCATAGGGTGACAAAAAACTAGGATTGTCCATGGATTTTCCATTTGCATTTTCAACAACACCCCAAGATTGGACTGTGTCTTAGTGGGCCTTGTTATGGCAGAAAATTGTGTCCTCTTACATTTAATCTTTTATGCATGTTCTTTTGCTATTATTATTATTATTATTACTACTACTATTAGATATATATGTATTGTATTTTTTATCATTAACCTTTCTTTCTTCTATACTCCTTATATTAGTCCTTCCACATTTACTAGGGTTTAGGTCAGAGCTGTGAGATTGTTTTGGTGTTTTCCTTTCTTGCTGTTCCCCAAAACATAGAAACCTAGACTGTGTAAATGATTATGCATGCCTTTGCTCGGGGCCAGACGGCCGAAGCAGCCCTAGATCTCTGGACCGGCTGTATATGTGTTATAGTCCTTCTCTGTTCATTCCCTTTTATTAATAAATTCATTCATCATTCAATTCATCAAAGACAACATTTGGTTGTTACTCAATTATTTGCTTAATCCCTCGCCAGCAAGATACAAGTGCCACAACAGGCCTCAACCAATAGTCGTCACACAGGATCTTGTGTGAAGTACCAGGTTTCACAGGGGAGGTATCTACCCAGATTTAAATGCTGCATTCAAGGATGGTCTTGTAGCTTGCTATGACTCTCTGATCAAAGAGATTGAAATGGTCCTACTGAATGGTATGTGAGAAAGGGGAGGATAATGGTGGAGCTTTGCATGTTGCTTTAAGTGAATACTTGGAAATCTTTATGTTGAAATACTTTGCTGGAAACATGCTCTAGAAACCACATACTTTCCCATAATAATAGCCAAGCCCTTCCTCTCCTACTGTCTTGGGCTTCCAATCACAGATGATGATCTGTTTTCAGCATTTTTAGAAAGTTTTCCAATTGGCGAAAAGAAGGTTGCCAAACAAGCAATGACTAAGTTCAAATCTATTTCTGAAATTGACTAATGTTAGGACTTCATCAAGGCTCATGACGTTAAACTTCTTGTCACCAAAGAGAATGTGAGGAAAATGTTGCTTGAAGTTACTCACAAAGAAATTGTGCAAGATCCAGCAAATGTGTATTAAAGTGATTTAAATGGCCACCAGGGGGACTTGATGAACTGATGTCCATCCTCACTCCTACAATTTGGAAAATTTTAGCCATCCTTCAACATGAATCCCTCAACAAGAGACAACATAAAATTATGGATTTCCTCAAGAAGTTCATCAGAATATGTCGTGATGTTTGACATAGGAAGTTTCTCTGATTTTGTACAGGTAATCATTTAGTTTTAATTAGTTACTAGCAGTTACTTGCGAGTTTCTGTTTTTTATTATTTCTTCAACAGAGTTAATTAATTTTGCTTGATTCACATATTGTTATCTAATATCTGCAAAAGGTGCAGACCTACTTGTTACCAAGGCCATCTATATCCGATTCATTGAACCAAAGAGTGCCTTTACAAGATGCCCCCAGTTACACACCTGTTAATATGTAGTGGACATTAGCCTACACATCATACCTGGAGCTGGCAGAAGAATTTACCTGGGTGCTTAAACCAAAAGGTGGGCGATGGACATTATTTAAGAATACAATATACATTAATACAGAAGCAATTATAAAAATGGTAAACAGAAGTAAACGATAATCAATGGAGCAGTGCTGAGGATGAATTTGAGCTTAAGAGTCTGATAGCTTGGGGGGAAAAGCTTCTCTGCAGTGTGGTGGTGTGGCAGCAGAAACTTCTATATCTCTTCCCAGAAGGCAGCAGGATGAACAGGCTGTGGCTGGTGTGAGTACTGTCCCTAAATAATAATATCCTTTGGACTCTGCATACATTTCTGAGCAGTTTTAATCACCAGCTGTACAACCCTCTAGTCCTGGGCCATGCACATCCCATGCCAATTTGTGATGTTTCCAATCAGGATGTGTAAGTGACATGTGAATATAAAACTTTCTGCATCAGTTTTTATATCCGTGTTCTGCCTGTGTCCTAGGCGCTTGACTGCAACTTGAGGGACCTGCTTTGAACCTGAACTAAAGTTATTATGTTATTTTATTTTTTTTTACTAAATGTTTTTGGTGGGCCATTGTCAGGTTACCTATGTTGGATTAAAGGGGAACTCTGATTTTTAACATTACAACATGTTTTTACTATGCCCATCGGGTGATTTACTGGTTATAATCAAAAATAAAGAAATTTACCTTTTTCTACTGCCCAAATAACATCCCTGCATAGTAATGACAAATTGAAATGTTTGACATGCTTATGGAGATTCATTTAAAATAAATGTTGTCTCTGCCATCTGCATTGTGTGTCAATGTCAATGTTATTCTTATGAGAAATTCCTTTCATTAAGTAAGTTTTGGATAGGAAGTGATGAGAAAGAAGATGGCAGCTCAGGGCCAGACATATTAATTGATTCATTAACTGTCTGTACAGGAATAAAGTAAATACTTGTCCAAGGACTGAGGGTAAAATCATGAGCTATGACATTATGTCATACTTATCATAATAATTCACAAACACATCAAAACAAGCAGAAGTGTCACTATATGCCTGTTTTTAGTCTTGTTTTAAGCGTATTTTAGGTGTTTTTCCCACATAAATCTCATCTATCAAATAATTCTAATTTAATGTAAGTTGCTTTGGATAAAAGCTTCTGCCAAATGAGTAAATGTAAAGCAAAAATGTAAATGTATTATTAAGTAAGATAAAATAAAGCTTTTTTCATCCCCCGTGGGGGAACTTTAGCTGCTACGGCAGCAACAGATACAGGATAGTAGAAGAATAGAGTGTATAAAGTTTGTAAAGCAGAATACAGTAAATAAACACTAAATGTATAAGAAAGCAATAAAATGTAATAAAGTGTGAAACAAGTGTACAGTGTATAATTATACAGGGTGTGGTGTGCTCAGATGTGTAAGATGTACAAATGTGTGAAATGTACATATGCAAATAATTATAACTGCACAGGGTCATACAATGGAGGTAAATAATAGGTAAATAGACACAAATCAACAGCTTTCAAATGTTCACATAGAATAATTGGCAGCTATGTTGAGTCAGCCATTGCTTTGCTGAACACAATTTTGACTTCCAAGAATTTCCATGTGATTTTGAAGGTATTACACAGATAGGCGCCTATAATATTGTAAAAACATCAACCCATATTACCTCATTATTATCAGGTTATTACCCAATTAATGTCACAATATTACTTAATTATTATCTCTTTATTATGAAACTATTACCCCACTACTACCATGTTATTACCGGGCTGTAATGTATAGTTCTACTAATGTTAACAATGTTGCTTGTACCACATGTATTTTCCTCTTCACTTTACTGCTTTATTGCTTCACTGCTTTGTGGTTTTTCATCCTTTCTACGTCTGGGATCATATTTAGAAGCATTACATCCACATTGGTTTTGAAGACCACTAAACAATGACATTGAACCATAGTGATCAGTTCTGTTTTCTGATTCCTCTAACAACACACTAATACACCAGATGATCAGCCCACAGAAGGAACTTTGATTTGAGTCCATGAAACGCAGGGGCAGCCAAACACAATCTGAGTTCTTTGCTGATCCATTTTTATGGATTATGTTTTGATATGACAGAAAGCGTCAAATTAACATTTCTCTCAGAGGATCTGTTACTTTGTGTTTTTTGTCTGAGCCAGAATTACCTATTATATCGTGCTATTATAACAAAACTAATTGAAAGTGTATAATTTATTTTTCAAGAAAAGATGCAGTTTTACAAGATAACTGTATGTTCTATGGATATTTTATATTTTGTAAACACCTCTGATTAATTTAACACTGAAAATGCTATGCCCAGCTCGTTGAAGAGCATAACAAAGGCAGAGGTCCACACAGAAAACAGTTTTAATGATCAAAAGGATTTATTAAAGATAACTCAACTTATAATGAACTCAAAACACAATTAAACTCAAACTCAACATACTCAAAAACAACCAAAAGAAAAAGGAGCTCCTGAAAGGAGATCAGGAGGAAGAGAGAGACATCTTGGATTCACCATGGCTCACTGACAAGTTGGGTGTGTCCGACCGAACAGGAAGAAAGACCTAAAAACACAGAAGAGAGAGAGCAGGCCAACACCACAGTCCTAAGGCCCCAGGCCATCACAAGTACATCACAACAACCCCACAAAAGGAGAGTTCAGCACAACTTTCCAATTGCTCTTTTAATTGTGTCCATTTGCTCCAGGCCCGATGAGATATTTTCTACATCTGTAATCATTGTACTGTACTGCTGTGACTCTTATGCAATGTCAGACTGCCTGATTAACTTATCTTGAGTTCACCTCAGCTGTAATCTTGATCAAACAGCTTTTGCAGACTTCTCTAAGGAGGCAAAAGGTTAGCCAGTAATGTTAAGGCACAAGTGAGACACCAATCCTTTTTAACCAACAAAGTTGTACTGTTTGTCTAATTTCAACAAATTCCAGGGGGCTGTGAATCTGGCGGGCTTTTCTATAAATGCCTCAAGTACGGCACAAAGGACTGTTACATTAAATCCACTGTACTGGAGGGTATTGGCTTACTGTACTTTTGTCATATAGTAAAATAATATTGTCTCTGACACAGTTTTTAAAATAAGCATACTGGAGGCCTACGTTTGAATAGTATGATATAAAGTACAATATATAAGAAATCCATGTAGTTCCAGTCAGGTTAGAATTAGATTAAGCTATTAAGAATACTGGACAAATGTCAAAAATGTTTTTTAAGACCTGCACTGAAAATGTTACCTATAAGTATTATCGGGAACATGTACTTAAAGTATCAAAAGTATCTCAAGTACTCAATGCAGAGAAATGGCCCCTGTGGTTGTATACAATATATTTAATGATATACAAACATGCAGCATTTCACTCTTGTGGTTAGTTGAGGTGAAGCTATTTTTAACCATTTTATGTAGGCCTGCAACTAATGATTATTTTCATTATGGATTAATAACACCTCCAAATGTCTTTTGTCCGACCAACAGTCAAAAAGTTATTCTGTTTACTATAATCTGACACAAGGAAAACAACAAAATGTTCACGTTTGAGAAGCTGAAACCATGAAATGTTTGGTATTTTTGCGTGAAAAATGTATTTTGCCATGACATGGTAATACTCAAGTACAGATACCTCAAATTTGTACTTAAGTTAAGTGGATGTACTAAGTTACATTCCACCACTGCTTCTAATGTACAGTATAGTTGCTGTAATAGGCCTTCAGACATTTTGACTCGTCATAGCAGGTAAAGGCTATAATTAAACATTAATGATGACCTTGTTCCATTCAGGTAAGCCATACCAATTAGACAGCATGCACTATACAGGGCCCAGGAACTGGCACACCATAATGGAATACAGCCATCATTAATGTTAACTGTTACATCTGTGCTCATAATTCTATAATAAGATATACTGTTTGTGCACAATCTGATGATCAACATGGCAGACTAAACAATTTGACAGTTGACAATGTGTGGGATGTCAAAAAAAGCCTATTCTACAGCTTTAAGACTCTAAATGCTGTGATAGTAACACACTGTAACAAAACTAGCAGGTGACTCAGGTTTTAATTCTGCGTCAACATGATTCATAATGTTCAGCAGTCATGGGGCAAAGGTTTACTTAACTTTTAGTATGAACCTTAATGCATTTGTGGATGTTTAAAATAACCTTTGTATTAAAAAAAATTCAATAAAGGGCTTCAGAGTATTTACATCCTTTTGAATGAGTTGAACATGAAAACACACCTCTGAAATAGCCATGACTGTAACAATCACTTGATTTGAAGATAATCATTTTAAAACATTTAGAATGAAAAACAAGACGGCACACACAACTGGAACATAAAGAGAAAAATACCTCCCCTTACTTTGCTGATACTTCCAAATTAGTTTATTTGTGCACTGCCCTTTGAGCACCGCAAACAAGCAATCAAAGTTAGTGATTCAGGATATATGAGCTATTATATGACACTGATCTGATTACAGATGTTTTTTTGAGATATATGTGATTAATTTAATGATAAACATGAAAATGTTCGTTTCACCATTAAAGATGACCTCAGGATAGTTTCTATGTCTCAGGAAAACAACCCCCCCAAAAACACAAGAGCTGAAGAGGTAATTTGACATAATCACACAGGCCCACCCCCACCCAGTGCTGACAGACTTACTTTGTGAAATGATATAACCTTTGGCCTGCCACAAGGACTGCTCAGACTTTGGAACCAGAGCAACACATTTACGTGCCCTGGTAATGACATACAATAAGAGTGGAAACTATAAAAGCCACGGGGCCATAGCCCAAGAATTAGTCGTCACTGAAAGAGGGGGACTCGTCTTACCTTAAGGCTTTCGGGAGCTTTACAAAGCCCATCATGGGGGGTACCAAGCTCTGCCTTTTACTGCTACTGGGCACATACACACTAGCCCGTAAGTATTGTGTTTTTATTTTGAAACTAATATAATTTAAGTATGTAACTTTATATTTTATGTGTAAGTCTATTTAAGAAACAAAGCCAGTGGATGTTTATTTCTTGATATTTTAAGAAGCTAATGATTTCCTTTGAGATGTTTGGTGTGATGTTTTGTATGTGAATAACTGCAGTAACATAATAGCATGTTTGGCACTAAACCATTCATTTAGTCATACTAGTTGTGTTAGTTGTGGTGCTATCATTTTTAAATGACTGACACACAAAGTATAACATTTTGAGATAAACACTTGTGAACACTGATTTTATATAATTTAAGTAATTCATTGTTCATGTTCTGAGTTAAGTTTTATAGCAGCTTTTGCTTTTTAAAATGTCAGGTAAAACTTTTTTTTTCATCCTTTACAGAGCAAGACGTGGGAGGTGTTGAGGAACAATCTCCAGTTTGTCATTGTGAGTTGCTGTTTTAATCTTAACATGTTTTATAAATGACTGTTTATCTTTATTTATAAAATGCGATTTGACAATGATCTTTTTATTTTTTATTTTCACTTTTGAATTCTCACTGATGAGTTTACCTGTCAGTAATCATTAAGCATGTTTTCTTTGTATCAAACTACCAATTTAAAGTATTTAAAGGCATATAACATTTGTTAATTTGTTTAAAAGTGCAAACAACATTACAGTGCTCTAAATTATGTTGCAAATACATTTTAGTGGCCAAAAGATTCAAGAACTTCAGACGGTTTGTGTACAACTACGAAGCTGAGACCTTTAATGGAGTGAATGGAGCTACCGACAACAAGAGTGGCCCCAAAGTCTCCTGCAAAGTATGTCTTACAGCCCTGATAACTACTGCAAATACAACTGTCTCGTGATCCTAAATAGAAAATAGTAGTACTAAAAACAAATGTTTGATCTGCTGCACAGGTTGAGGTCGATGTGCCCCAGACCTGTAGCTTCATCCTCCGCACAACAGAGTGCTCTCTGAGCGAGATCTCTGGCGTGGATGGAGAGGGTAACCCAGAGTATCAACCTGCTGCTGGAGCTCATGCTTTCAATGCTGCCATGGCCAAGTAAGTCACCTTACATTTCCCGATCAGATTTAGTATTTATCTGTATCTTTTTAGTACTAAAACTGAAGACTGTATGATGGGAAGTGGCTTAAATTCAGGAAACAAGAGGATTGACTAAATGGTAGGTTGTGAATGATGATCTGTCCATGTCAACAGGAACCCCTTGAAGATCACAGTTGAAGGACAGACTGATGTCAAACTCTACCCTGAGGATGATGAGCCAGTCAACATCCTGAACATCAAGAGGGGAATTGTCTCTGCTCTCATTGTGCCAGTCATGGAAGAGGAGATGAACAAAAAAATGGTAGCTCCCTTTACTGTTTTTTATTGCCTCATTTTTGTTTTGTCGGTATTTACAGCAGTTTCCAATCAAGCCACCAAGTAGAGCTTGATTTTGTTTGTGGCGACAGCTCAAAGATAAACAAGTTGCACAATGAGAAGATAAGCTGCCCTAGTTACCAGGTGATAAATACACGCCTGTAACCTCATGTTCTCACAGTGACTATCTTCAACTGCAGGTCAAAGTCCCAGATAGGTTTATCTTGCTAATGGCATCACCTGCTCTTATATTTGGGGGCAATATTTTAGCTCAATTGATAATCAGATTCATTGCTAAAAGACTAAAAGCATGTTTACTACTCTGCTTCTCGCAACTTTTTAAAAAAAAATTGATGATGCCTCTCATTATTCTATCATCTATCATTTAAAGTCCACCGTGCATGGAGTGTGCTCCACCGACTTCATTGTCAACGCCAGACAGGACATTGCCACTGATGTGACAATCAGCAGGGATCTTTCCAAATGTGACTGGTTCTTTGCCCGCAGGCAAGACACTAGTCCCCTGGCCCTCATCTCTGGCATGGTAAGAGATTAAGCAACAGCCTCATGTTGTTACCATCAAAAGCTAAAGCCAAGAGTTGTTAGATTGTGTACAGCACTTAAAATCATGAAAACATATTTATCCATTTTTAGCTGTTTTCCAGCAGTCTGCTCTTCCTCATAAGCTGACAAAACACTGATGTTGTCTGTCTACCATCAGAACTACCCTCTGTCCAAGATGATTAGCAGCACCCAGACTTGCAACTACAAGTTTGACAACCAGAAGAAGCACATGACCAGCGGAACCTGCACAGAGAAACACATCTTCCTGCCCCTCTCCCACCAGTGAGTTTTAAAACAATGGAGTATACACTATATTATAGATTAACAAATTCACCAAGTCACCAAGTCAGAGGGGTCAGAGGGCCATACTTCCAAATTCATGTGAATTGTAGGTTTGTTTCATTATTTGTGCACTGTTCAGCGAGTTTCTTGACTCATATATATATATATTTTAGAAAAGGTATTTTGTGCTGGGTATGAACATTTAATTGCTTGAAATTAAACATTTCAAGATTTTTCACATTGTATTCTTAACATGATCCATATTCAAAAAAGTTCCAAACAGACAAATAGAGGTTGTTTATGTATAATACATTTTCGCCATGTGTAATTATTTACTATTATGACCAGTTTGTTGAAATTGTCTCATCTCTTCTGCAAACAGGAATGAATATGGAATTTCTGCTATAGTGAAGCAGACTGTGACTCTGACGGAGACAGCCAAGATCAATGACAGAATCTTTGACCGCAGTCAGTGTTTCCGATTTTGAAAAATAGCATCAAGATATGCTCAGTATGTCAAATGTGTCAACATTGTCTGCATCTTCATACTTTTTGTGATATAATTCTGTGCAGATGAGGACAACCTCAGGTATTTGTCCTTGGATGTTGCTGACGACAAGTACCCTGTGCAGACCAAGGATGCTGCCATTGCCACAATGCAGCAGCTGAAAACCCTGACACAGCGCAATCATGGAGAAGAGCGCGCCAGCCTCTTCCGCCAGCTGGTATCTGAGCTGCGTGGCCTGAAGGTTGAAGTCCTGGGATCTGCTACTACTGAGATGATGGACATGTCCAGCGCTCTGACATGGCAAGCTCTGGCTCAGTGCGGCACACCAGAGTGCACCAGTGCCATGCTGAAGCTTCTCAGGACCTCTGATGATGCTGCTCTTGAGGTTGATGCTGTGGTCTATGCCCTGGGACTGCTGCCTAACCCCTCCCGCCTCATGGTGAAGGACATTCTGGCAATGGCTCAGCACAAGCAGAGCAAACCCATCATGTTTGCCTTGAGCAATGCAGTCAGGAAGTAAGTAAACCTAGAAATCATATTTTGTTAAATCAAAGGAAAGTCTTTCTCACTACTTACCATTAAGTGGTGGTTTCTGTTATAAATGATCTAATCACTAATGTCCAACTTTGTTACCAGACTGCACGAGGCTGAGGGCGTCACCCCCGAGATCACTGCTGTCTCTGAGTTCATGGCTTCGCTTCTGGGTGCAGACTGCTCTGGGGAGAAGGATCTGACCTTTCTGACCTTGAGGGTAGGCAACCAGCTGTGAACATTATTAACCACTTGTAAAAATAATGTTTTATGCAACTTCCAGTTCCATGTTTTTTTTTTCAATTGTCTATTCTATTCCATCTAGGTTGTTGGTAACATGGGAAATGCAGTGGAGGCTGCTGACCCTGCTGTAAAGACCATCCTGCTGAAGTGCATGAGACAGCCTGCAACCACACTGTCTGTGCAGCTGGCTGCCATCCAGGCTTTCAGACGCATGTCTGTGACAGATGAGGTAACCAGAATACCCCTCCACAGATGAACTGTGTCCTAGTTTCCCAGTGTCATGGAGTGTAGTGTCCTGAAATCCAATGACAAACAAGTGACAGTTGTTTTTCTTTCCAGGTTCGCGCTAATCTCCAGAGGGTTTGCCAGTACCCCAAGGGTGCTGTGCAGAAACGGCTGGCAGCTTACCTGATCCTGATGAGGAATCCCCAGGACAGTGACATTGAGATTGTGAAGAAACTGCTTAACCAGGAGCAGAACGTACAGGTCAAGGCCTTTGTGACCTCTCACATCTACAATATCATCTCCTCCACTGATTCAGAGACCCAGAAGTAAGAATGGAGCACTTTTCAACTGACAGCACAATATTTGCTCTACTTCATGGAAATACTGCGCTGAGTTAACAACTACTTATATTCAGCTGATTGTTTTAAATTTCATTGTTACCCCAGGCTAGGTAAGAAGATAATGGATGCCCTGCAGGACACTGACGTCGCCACACACAGCGACTACACCACACAGTCTCGCAACTACAAGCTGGGCGTGGCATATGAGAGCATGCTGGCCGGCATTCAAGGCAACATTGTCTTTGATCCCAGTAGCCAGTTGCCAAGGGAGGTCTTGCTGGAAACTACACTGAAAGCTTTTGGTTATAACATGGATATTTGGGAGGTATGTGATACATAATCTATTGCTGTTTCAAAAGTTAGTTTTACACTTCACTATAAACACTGGCAGAAAGATTTTTATTGATAACAGTAGAAAACCCTGTTCATGATAGCTTGTTCTTGTTCTTATTTTTATTGTTAGTAGTAGTAGTAATATTTGCTGTATATGACTTGTTTCAGTCAATTTGGTCAACCCTACCGATGTGCCACTGAAATTAAAGCAAAATAGCATTTGAAGAGAATTATTTAGCCCAGATTCAGACTATAACACAGTAAACCCGCATTGTTTTTGAATGTGTTTTATTTTTCCAATAGGTTGGCATGGACGGAAGGGGCTTTGAGCCCACCCTTGATGCTCTGTTTGGAAAGAATGGGTTCTTCCCTGACACGGTGTCCAAAGCTCTGTACTGGGCTGAAGACAAGATGCCACCAAAGATCAAAGAAGTTCTGGAGAAATGGGTTGCTCCCATGAAATCAGAAGGACAAAAGGTACATCTTGTGTGTAATTATTTCTGATATTCTCAGTCTGAGTTATCATCACCATAACTAATATAATGGGCCTTTTTCTTAAGGTTCCTGAGAATCTTGTGAGAGAAATTGTTCGCAATTTCAACAAGCTGGTTAAAGATCTGCAGAGTCAAGAGTCCCCAGAGGCCATGGCCTACCTAAGGATTATGGGAGCTGAGCTTGGCTACATCAAGGGCAACGAACTGAAGAATATTGCTGAAAACGCAAAGATGTTTTCAGAGGTTATCATGAACATGATTCCTCTCTCGGTAGGTGTTCTACAATCTTTTTATCTAATTGCCTCTTCAACAAATTGAAATTTATTTTCTATACCACGGCAAAAGAGAATTCAAACTGACTGTTGAATTTTTTTTCAGGCCATGGCTAAACTGATATCCAGAACTGACAATGAGATCTATGCCCATTACATCTTCATGGACAACAAATTCATTATGCCAACAGCATCTGGCTTGCCCCTGACATTTGCTATGTCTGGCACCTTTACTCCTGGTGCAAAGGGAGGACTTCGTATCACTCCAAACATGGTACATTTTCCATCTTTTGTCTTCAACCTATAATCAGTGCTCTATCAAAGCAGTCACTTATAATGTTATTATTAGGCTGTTTCTATTTTGTCAAATGTCTTATCAAATGTCTAGCAGAGCCTTATTAAAATCTATGATGATAATAATTCTGCTCCGGCTTCTTCCCACCATCCAAAGACATGCAGGCTAGGTTAATTGGTGTCTCTAAAATTGTCCTTAGGTGTTAATGTATGTATGTATATGTATATGTGTGGCCCTGCGATGGACTGGCGACCTGTCCAGGGTGTACTCCACCTTTCGCCCAATGTCAGCTGGGATTGGCTCCAGCCCCCACGACCCTGTACACAGGATAAGCGGTTGTTGATGGATGGATGGATAATAATTCGTCAGTTTAAATAGAATAATCGTTCTTGATGAAGATTGTAGAAGCAGTTGTATAATGGTAGCAGTGTCGTTTTATATTTTTTCATAAATCTCCAACTGATTTCCTTTCATGTGATCTGTTTTTGTATCACAGAAGGAACTCTTGTTCATGCCCTCTGTTGGAGTTGAGTTTGTGACTCAGATGGGAGTCCATGTCCCTGAATTTGTTGTGTCTACTGTTGAGATGCACACCAACATGTACCATGAGAGCGCTCTCAATGCCAAGATCACCATGGAGGAGAATGAGATCAAGCTTTCCATCCCTGCCCCACAGGGCACCACAAAGCTCTTCAGCGTCAGGTAATAAATAACAAAATACATTTGTAAACCTGTTGTAGGTCCCACGCATTTGACTTAAAACCTCAATATATTTAAAAGAAATGTTATTTCTGCACCAAGCAATGAAACAAAGCCACTAGTAAGGTGTTTAGTGATACAGTGTTTCAACATGTTGCACCATATTGTATTGCATATGATCTTTATTAAAGCATGTTCAACCAAAATCATTATAAGACAGAAACTGATTTTGCTTTTTGTTTTCTTTGAAATAGCAACAAAGTGCTGATTGTGGGTGCTGGTCAGGCTGCAATGATCCCACACACAGAGGAAGAAGCAAGCTGCAAACCTCTCTTCTCTGGAGTCAAATACTGCACCAAAACACTTTATGCTAACACTGGTGATAAGACTGCTGTTCCCTACTTCCCCCTGAATGGAGAGACAAAGTAAGTTTGAAGAATCTGTGATTACTTTATCACTGTTAATACCACCGATTGCAACATACTGAATGATTATCAAGAAATAGTAATTTGATGGTGTCGCGCCTGTATTATGTGACATATATCAGTTTGATAGAGGATGTTGGTTGGAAATGGAATAATGTGGTGAGGGAGAGCTGAAAAGGAGATGTGTTGAATGAAGGTATGAATAGTCAAAGCATCAGTTTATCATTCATGTCACTTTGAATTTTAAATTTCTTCCCTCATTCATATTTGCTTTCATGTAAAATCAGTTGCATCTTAACTTTCAGTTGGTATTACTATTATTAGTTGGATTTGTATGTGTATATGTACTGGTATGCCATTTGGTATGGACATAAATACTGTTAAGTAAAATTTGATACACAAATACTTAAATAATACAAATACAAAATACATCACAAATACTAATCATAGAAGATTTATATGAAAACTTAGACTTAAACTTTGTTCTTTTCATCCTAGGTTTGCTGTGGACATCCAGCCTTCTAAAGAGGTCTCTGAGTACACAGCCACCATCACCTATAAACTCCTCAGCGAAGGAAATGACGGCTACCAGAAGGTTGATTCTCTGAAGCTGGCCCTAAGAGCTGAAGGTATGAGCATCTTATTTTGAAAAAAAAATTATAAGTGTGCCATAAGCTTTTTATTTATTTTTAAGGCTTTCATACATTAGTAATCATGTTATACTTTTTCTAACTTTGTGGCTTTAGGTGCTAAGCCCACCGAGGCATCAGCCACTATGAAATACAACAGGAACAGGAATGTCTTCACCACCCAAATCCAGATACCTGACTTTGATGTTGAGGCCGGAGTTAAGGTTGGCATGACCGACAGTGCCAAAGGCAAATCCATTACCCTTGAGATCTCCAACAAGAACGTGCCCCAGCTCTCTCTGATTGGCCGTGCCAAGTGAGTCTACCCAGCTAAAATCTAACTGTACTGTTCCATTTACGTAACAGTCTTAATGCAAATTCTATGATATACAGACATTGAATCAATTCTGTTTTTTTATCACAGGCTTCAGGCCATGACTGATGGCATGCTGCAGGTTCAGCTGTTAGTCCCCTCACTCAAGACTGATGCTGCCATCGCTGCTACCATGAGCAAAGCTGATGGACTCACCTTGGAGATCAAAAGTGATGTCAAGCTCCCCGAGACCTCCTCCATTCAGGCAGTCACATTCAAATATGGTACGTCTGTATAAGAAAAGAATGCTTGTGGACTTCAGAGATTGACAGTTTCAGGCATTTGTCCAAACACTTTCTCAAATGTAAAAGTAAAATGCTAAATGCTTTGTATCTCAGGTGAAGACCAGGCTGAGGTTCAGCTGATGTCCAACATGAATGCTGATACTAAGATCCTGGTGCGTTACACTGAAGCCCTCCAGTTCGGGTTCTTGATGTTTGTGGGGGATGTCATGGACCAGCAGGTTGTCAAGACTGACATGAAACTCCGTCATATCTTCAACAAGGCAGTTGAGGTAAAAATATTACAATCATAATGACTATTTTGGCAGATTTTGACTTTTATTTAGTTCTTCCGGACTAAGCATGAAATATTCTGTGTTTTTTCAACAGGCCGGTAACATCTGGATGGACAAGATCTCAACTGATGTTCCCTATGTTGAAACTCTGAAGAACAGAATTGCAAATGTGGAAATGCCCTCCATGCCTGAAAACCTATTCATGAACCTGTAAGTAAACCCCACATCTAACCATAATAACTATTTTTCATATTTATTATCAGAAAATTTCAGCTTTATTCTGATTAAATTATAAAATAAGTACAACAAACATTGACTCACCAGTTGAATGTCTATTTTTAATTTAACAAATATTATGCTCATCATTTCACCAGTGAAAGCACATTCAAATACCAGTTCAACCAGGACCGTTTGACCATCAGCATCCCTCTGCCTCTTGGAGGCAAATCCTCTGAGGAATTGAGGATACCTCCAATGGTCACCTCTCCACGCTTCTATGTGCCTCAACTGGGCATGGACTTTGCCACACAGGAGATCCAAATCCCCACTTTTACCATTCCTTCTGAATATGACCTCACCCTGCCTCTGATGGGAATGGTGGAAGTGTCTTCCAAAGTCAACAGCAACTATTATAACTGGGAGGCAACAGTGTCTGCTGGTAACAACACTGTAGAGTCTCCTAGCTACTTGGCCAAGTTCAGGATCCTGGCTGACAGTCCAATCAAACTTCTCTCCTTCTCTACTGAGGGTAATTTAATCTTTAATTATTAATTAGAAAAATGATACAATTGTTTATTAACACAAGTGAAAAAAGAATACTGATACTAATTAATATTTCACTATTTTGTCTGTTTTAAAGGAGCTACAAAAATTACAGACTCAGCAGAGAAAACGATGAAATTCACCATTGAGGGTTCCCTGAACCATATGCTCATGAACACAGGTTTTAATGTGCTGGAAACCATTGCTGTCACAGACAGTGCAATGTCAACAGGAAGGTACAACGTGTATGCACTTTCCCCTCTGGGTCTGGACACTTCTCTGACTATTACCACCCAGGTCGTGTTGGACTCAAACCAGCTCTCTGGAGATGTCAACACAGACGGACGTGTGACTGTTGGACCCATGACTGCAAGCACCACCTATCTCCATACCTTCTCTGTTAAGCCAGCAAAGAAAGAAGCTAAACTGGAGAGTACACTGAGGGTAAACTCTGAAATCCTGAAGGTTGTGAACAAGATCAAGGCATCGTATGAAAAAGAGGAACTTCTGATTGAATCTAACACCAACATCAACAGTGACCCTATCAAGCACACCACCAAACTGAATCTTAGCTACAAGCATGTCAAGCTTACCATGCAGTCTGACTCTGTGACCAAGGCAGATGAGCGAATGCTTCGTAGCCAGATGGAGTTATCTGCCTCTGGAGGACAGGCCAGCCTCAGGATAGAGAATCAAGCTGATGACTCAGAGAACCGTGCCTACTCTTTGCTCACTGGGTCCATGAACCCCTCCGGCTTGGAGATCAATGCTGATGCCTCCTTGAACATCTTTTCAACCATTGCCTCTCACAAGGCAACCTTGGCCCTGAACACGAATGGCCTGACCACCAGCTGTACAACAACTGCTCAGCACAGCCCAATGACCTTTGAGAATGTTTTCCATGGAGGAGTTGACACCTCTGGCGCCACCATGTCTCTCACCACCAAGGGAGCCATTAAAGAGAACAAAGCTGAGCTCAATTTTGAGGGAAAGATTGCAAGCACAGAAGTGTATCTCAACAGCATCTTTAAGGGTAACTTCTTTGACACCAACACCAGGAATAGAGTGAACCTCAGACTCAATGAAGATGGCTTGATCCTCTCCAACAACATAGTTGGATCTCTCAACGAAATGAGGACTGAAAATACCCACTCACTGTCTCTTACACTGAGATCTTTTACCCTCCGCTCCAAGACTGACAACTTCCTTGACAAGAGGAACTCCTATATGCATGACATCACAGTTAACATGGAGCGATTTACTGCATTGGTTAATGTTAAAAATGACCTGAAGATCATGGAGATTAACTTTGTGAATGATGTCCAGTTCAAGGCAGAGCCCTACAACATGGAGCTGACTGGAACAATGATGGGAATCTTCTCAGAGGAAGAACTCAAGCACACTTATGAAGTCAAGTTTGTTGACATGGTCCTCTCTACGAAGTGTAATACTAATGGTAAACTCCTGGGAACTCACATGACACATACCACTGATATGGAGGTTGCAGGTCTGACCATGAAGTTCAACAATGTGGCTAACTTCAACTCACCATCTCTTCGTCTGGACAGCACAGTCAAAACTGTTGCTGCACCCTTCACTCTGAATATTGATGCCATTTTCAACTCAAATGGTGCAGTGTATTTGTATGGACAGCAGAGCGGCGAACTATACAGCAAGTTCCTCCTGAAAGCAGAACCCCTGCTGTTCACAAATTCATTTGAGTACAGAGCTTCATCCACCCATGAACTGGAAGGCAGACCCACTATCAAGACCAATATGGACAACAAGGTCAACAGCATGCTGAGCCTCCAAGATCAAAGTGTCACACTGAAGATGACATCCAAAGTAAACGAGCACACTTTTGAACAAGAACTGAGTGCCTATAACAATGCAGAGAGAATGGGTGTTGAGATGGCAGGAAAGGTCTCAACTCCGGCCAGTCAAGATTACACCATCTCTGGATTTGTGAAATATGACAAGAACAGTGACAGCCACTTCATCCAGATCCCATTCGTTGAGCATCTGCCTGCAGTTATTGACAACGTAAAGGCTACAGTAATGAGGCTGATGGACCACAGCATTGAGATGCTGAAAGACATCAACACCAAGTATGAGATCAGTGCCAAGTTTCAGAACAAAGTGTCAGAACTGAAGGAGGTCATTGACAACTTTGATTTCAACCTCTTTGTCCAAGACTTGAGAAAGTTTATCAACTCTGCGGAAAACGTCATGATCAACCTGACAACCAAGTTCCCAACTGACAAAGTCATGAATATGCTGAAATCAATCAAGGATGCTATCATGGCTTGGATCCAGAAGCATAACATTGCTAACAACTTCAATGTAATTTATGCCAAAATGGAGGAGATCCTATCCAGTTTTGAGGTTGAGAAGATGATTGGTGCCATGATGGATGAGGTTGTTAAAATGATGAAGCAGTATCAAGTGAGGGAAAAGATTCAGTCTGCTACCGCTGCTCTCAAGTCAATTAAAATCCAGCCTTTGCTCAAAAGAGTTATGGTACCTGTTCAGGATCTTGTGAATGAACTGTATTCCTTTGACTTGAAACAGCTGATTGATGACATGAGTGACTACTTCATGAGAATGGCCCAGAAAATCAAATCATTTGATTATGACACATTCACTATGGAGCTGAAAGATAAAGTGGCAGACATGAGCCAGATTCCCTGTTTTGGAAAACTCTACGGAGAGTTCAGATTAACCTCACCTTATTACAGTATCAGAACCACTGCTGACCTGGAGAACACCACATCAGTCATGCCAGAGTTCAAAATGAACCTTAACTCACAGGCTACATCTACTTTGAAAGTCCTTGACTTCACTGTGGATGCAAGTGCTCTTTTGTCTGCACCAAAAATGAGTCACCTGTCCATCTCTGAGAACATCAAAGTTGCCCAGTCAGTTTTTACACTTGACCACAAAGGAACAATCACTCTCAATGGCCTGACAGCTGAAGGTTCTGCTGAAACTACTGCAAATATCAACAGTGAGCTCTATGTTGCAGAGCTTGTCAATAATGCATTATTTGCCATGGAAAATGGTGTTTCTGCCAATGTGGAAACTGGTTACAAACATGACTTCAACATGCCAACCATTAACATCTTCAGTGAAACATCAATGAATCAAAAGACAGTTTTGCGTCTTGAGGATGGCACTGCCCGTCTGACCATTAATAATCTGGCTGGTGGAAAATATGCAGTTCAGGACTTCTCAGATGAGGCAAACCACAAGAGTGACATGGAGGTGGTCATGGATCTCCACACATCTAGAGTGACTTTCACTGGGGCAACAGGCAGCAGCAACTTCAAAATGAATCAAAATGTGGTTGCAGATATATGCATTTTCCGGCACATAATTATTGACGCCAAGGTTGAGACAGAAACACCTGTCATGAAGGCCAGCGTTGCAGAGATGAAGTTCCAGGCTAAGACTGAAGATATGCAAATTGATTTCACTGCCTCTCACAATGCAGAGTTAGCTGGACAGGTTGAAGGCACTCTCTTAAGCTCTGTGCTTGCTTTGGTCTCACCTAGTGAGCTTATGTTTGAAACCAAGAACAAGGGAAATGCAAAGGTTGCCCTTCCATTCAGTCTGTCTGGAAAGATGGATCTCCAGAATGACATCTCTTTTACCCTAAACTCTGAAGTGCAGCAAGGTAGCTGGACAGGTCTGGCTAGATTCAACCAGTACAAATACTCCCATCACTTCGCAATGGATAATGGCGACAGAGAAATTAACATCATTTCCCAGATTAATGGAGAAGCAGATCTGGATGTACTGAAGAAGCTTATCACCATTCCTGAAATTACTGTGCCATTTGTTGGTATGAAGACACCAAGAGTGGAAGACTACTCACTGTGGGAAGACACTGGCCTGAGCAACCTCCTGACCACAACTCAGCAGACATTTGACATGAACTCCAAGGTGAAGTACATGAAGAACCCTGAGATGATCACCATTGACATCAATGTGGATCCAATCATCAATGTCATTAATAAAAATGTCAAGACTCTTCACAAAAAAGTACTCATTGGCAAGGATAAGGCTGCTGCCATTCTGGCTACATCTTATGACAACGCAAAGGCAGAGTATGAAAAATATAGCATTGATTTGCCCAAAACCATTACAGTACCTGCCTACAAAGTTCCTGTGATAAATGTAGAGGTGTCCACATTCACCATTCCCCTGCCCGACTTCAGTCTCATCACAATGCCTGCTCTGCACGTTCCATCTGCCCTCAGCAAGCTGACTCTTCCAAAAATCACTGTGCCCAAAATTCAGAGCATCAAGATCCCCATAATGGGTGATCTGACCTATGAGTTCTCCATAAAAACAGCAATGATCACGCTCAAAACAGATGCCAGCATCCTTAACCAGGACAGCATAATCTTCAAAATTCATTCTTCCTCGTCCTCTGAGTGTGAGTTTCTGACTGGGAAGATTGAGGGCAACACCAACGTGAACACAGTCGACGGATTTAAAATAGCCTCTGTCTTGTCTGTAAAGCATTCAATGCTAGAGGGAAACCATGACAGCGCCATCATCTTAAGTTATGGAAATGTGGATACCTCCATCACCAATTCAGCAAAGATCACTCTACCTGACCTGACAATGGAAATCTACCAGGAGATCACCGGAAATCCAGAGCAAGGCCTTGTTGTCTCTATGTCCACTCCATCTGCAGGACTCATTGCACTTCAGATGCAGACTAAGCGTCCAGCACTAGTTAAGGCGAGACTCTACGGTCGCTACCCGGTAAGAGAACTTTTGCTTACTTGTATGCTTACCAATTTCTTTTGATTGTGATTTTAATGTAAATAGTGTATTTATATTTTATTAATATATATTTTGGTTTCATGTTTGCTTTATCCTACAGTCTGAGCCAACAACAGACATTGATATATTGGGTCTGAAGATGTCTGTGATGAACTCTGAGAAGCTGAACCTTCAGACAACCTGGAATATGGAGATGCCATATGAACTTATGCTCGGACTGAAGGAACAGGTGCCCACAGTCATGAAAATGGTGTCTGATCCTGCTGTCAGGACTTATAACGAAATCCACAGACGCACTAGAAGCCTTGAGGTTTCTTTTGAACAGGCTAGAGAGCAGGGAAAAGTGATGTTCAAGAGGGCTGTAGACAACCTTGCAGCAGTAAATCCTTCTAGTTTTATGACAACTGTCACAGATAAAACAATTTTGATCCTCAGAGAGTACCAAAAGAAAGTTGAAATTGTTCTTGATGCTGTTGTTAAGTTCTTGAGAGAGACCAGGTTCCAGATCCCTGGCTATGAAGAGAGGCTGTCTGGGCTTGAGGTCTACCAGAAATTGAGTGCTTTTGTTGCTGATGTCTCTGAGGAGGCTGTTCAGAAGATTCCAGAGTACTTTGCCTCCATGTTCACAGGAGTCCTTGATTATTTCAAAGCCATTGAATTCACCCTTCCTGGCTCTAACCATGTTGTCAGTGCAAGAGAAATTCTCGATGACTTGTTTGTAGCTTTAAGGAAAATCCAGGACCAAGTGATTGTCACTGTGAGGAAACTGGGGAATATCCAGCTGGAAGATATTGTTAACAAATTATCTGCATTCGTGCAGTTTACAACTGAACAAAGTGAGAAGTTTCTCCAAACCCTAAAATCTCAGAATGTAGAAAAGCTCAGCACCTTTGTGACTGATGTATACAATGATGCCATCAACTCTCCTGTCCTGGCTGACATTGCCAAGCAGGTTAAACAGGCCCACAGAATTGTTATGGAGTATCTGAACGCTGTGAGAGCTAAATTCCAGAATATTTTGGCTGACATGTCAAGTGAACAGCTCAAAAGTGACATCCAGTCCTGGATTGATTTATTAGTAAAACGTGTGAATGCTTTCCACAACAATGTCATTAAGACACTTAAGGAGAAAAGTAAAAGTGTTGAACCATTTGTGAGAGTAGGTGACAGACAGATGGAAGTTGACATTCCTTTACCATTTGTTGCCAAATTCAACTAAGTGACCATGGCTAATGGTGTTTGTATTGACTGTATCTGTTGTGTAACCATTTAAGACAACAGTAAAAAAAACAAAAAAAACAACTGAATGTTAACAAATGTCTGTATCTGTGATGCTTGTCTCTTTACTCTGTTTTTCAAATTAATAATTTTGTTTTTTATTTTACAGTAGACTCAGTTGTTTTGATCCTACTGTGCTCCCTTTGAGTCTTTTGTCTATTTAAACAAAAACAATATGTGGCCTTCAATAAAGACAGTTTGTCTGCATACAGTGCTGTGCATTACATAATATGTAATTTAACTTACATTTCTGCAACCCTAACTCCTTGGCAGGCATAAGACTGTAAGCAAAGGTACTATATGATTTTTTTTAATTTTTTTTACACATAGTTAAATTGTGGTTCAGAATGATTACTCTTTGAAGATGGTATAATTGGCATTTTCCTGACATGACGCACTTTAATTTGCAGAAACTCAAAAATATAGTTACTCCTTAAAAGCTACACACTAAACACAGTCACAATATGGTATAACTTTAAAAAGCTCACTGTACACCTGTCATACACCCATTAGTCATTTGTATCCTCAGGTCTAAATTTAGCAGAGACACAAATAGCTTCTGTGACACACAAGCGCTCTTATCATAAAACAATTAGAATAAGAATAGTAAGTTTGACAGTAGTTAACAATAGTAAAAAGCTGACCCTAAAATGTACTCACCATTTGTAATACATAAATACATTTTTACAATGATTGCTAATGTTTAATCATAAGCAGTGGTGGAATATTTATTCAGATCCTTTACTTAAGCAAAAGTACCACTATAACAGCATAAAAATAGTCCATTGCAAGTACTCCATTACAAGCGCTTTTAAAATCTTACTTGAGAATGGAAGTATTGACTAAATGTACTATATAACCCATGATACAGTAAAAATGGTCTCTGTGACATTTACATTATTATGTATAATATATTATTGGAATATAATATTTGATGTATTCATGTGTAAGCAGTATTTTAATGCAGGATCTTAATGATGTGGTGCTGTTTTCAATTACTTAACATTCTACTGGGTAGTTAATTTTATAACCAGGCTATTTTACAAGGTACAAGATGAAGTAGGTTCCTTCATGCTACTCACAAAAAGCAAACATTATATACAGAAAATATATGAGATAAAATATACAGTACATACTCCATGTCTCTTGCTAGACAGCAGGGTTGGGTGCTTTTAGTATCCTTATAAGCTCTAAGTAATATTAATCAGCAGTCTACTTACTATAACTGAATGTAATAGAGCAAAAAGTACAATATTTATAAAGTAAATTTCAGAAAATCATAAAATTTAAATGCTCAATGAAGTAGGCCTACTTCAAAACTTTGCTTACTGTGCATAAACGTACTAAGTTACTTTCCACCACTGGATAAGGACTATATTAAAGTTATGGGTAAATGTAGCCTGCCAAAAACAGAAAAATATCACAAATGCAATGGATGATGTAATTCACAAAATATAGCAACAAAGTTCAAATAATTTTCAATAATTATATTATTTTTAATATGCAATGCTATCTGCAACACCACATTAACTATCTGTTTTTAGTGTGAGAAAATGAGGCAAAAGAATGGAAAAGTAGAGGTGGTGACACACATTGATTGCTTTATTGACTTTACCAAAACAGTACCACTTGTTCCCTTACATTCTGGATTGATTTTCCTCACAAAAATGTCCATTGTTCCCAATCTACCATTCAAACTTAGAAATTTTGTCATTACATTAATGTGGTCATAGTTTGATGAACTCTTAAAAAACAAGTAGCCTACATTTGGCACATTTTCCGTCTCCAGGATTCCATAGATTTTTTTCTTCTAAAAATAAGAAGTAAAATAAAGACGATGATGAAAACTGCACTGTCTAATTGGTGAATAATAACTTAATATTTGAAATCAGAGGCACATGAGGGGGGGCCAGTGTGGGAAAATTAACCAGTCCAGCACAATGCATTCCTATCCTGTAAGTCAGCAAAAAGCCCAGCAACAGAAGGCAGGGGGGAATGTGACTTTTACACCATGGTAACTCTGGTTGGATTTATAAAAGCTTCTCTTTTAAATTCTGATTTATCTTTACTATGGCTGCTTTTGAAACCACAGAAAATTACATTTTAATGCAAGATTGAGCTTTCTAGTCTCCAGTTATCACTAAAGGAATAAATCCCATAGTAAATCCACCAGGTTTTCCATTGGATTCCCAGTGTAGCAACAGCCGTTCTCTGTAATTGATGGCCATAGTTGTCATTTGAACAGGTTCTCCCACCATTGTGTAAGAGGACAACACGTCTAGTGTTTCAGTTTAAAGGGTTACCCTTTTGTTTAAGTGTTGGTAATTATTATAAGACTGGTTTTATTAACATATATGTCCATCAAATATTTTAATTATCATAAAATGGCTTAATTCCAAATGAAAGTGTGCTACTGGGTCATAGAGCCAGTAGCAGAGAGCTCTGACAAAGCCTGCTCTTCTTTTCATGACACTTTAAGAAAATCTGTTCCACAAAAGCAAAGCCATCTCACATGCTCAGTCTTCTCTTGGAAATGTCACCCACATAACTGTAAGTAAAGCTGTAATTAGAAAATGTCAAACAGGTCTTCGAAGTCTTTGAGACAAGTGAGATGTACCATCGTCAGAGATAGGTAGACCTGGATTTCAGAAACATGGTGAGATAGTAAATGATTTGTTTCAGGTGAGCTGTAAGGAAAAAAAACATTTCCTGTTCTTTGCTTTTTGAAATGTACAGGCTACAATTTATGCGCACAACTTTTCCCTTCATTGTTATATGTCCAAAAAGCACCCCTTTCATGAATGAAAAAAAATAAAAATCAAAACCACACCTGCAAAGATACATTTTGGGGTAGAAGCATGCTTAGCAAACTTATAAAATATATTTCTGGTACCGGTTTGTGAACTTATCTTATCCAACAAAACATCTCCCTGAAAACGACACTGGACAAGGTTAGACCTTTAAGACTGGCCAGTGTGTAGCCTCTTAGACCTGTGGTGGTATTTGGTCTGTTGCATTTAAAAACTCCTCAACTTAATACTGTGGAGTGAAAAAACGTACTTAATGGATGTGGTTCCAACCAACAAACCTGAGACAAGTGATTGTTTTGAATGTAAACTTAATGCGTTTATTCAAAATGGCGTAAAACATTAGAAGATGGGCATCCTTGCATGGACTCTGGCTTTTTTATGAATTCACTTTCTGTGAATGACTGTAGTATTCAGATGCTGTGCAAAGTCCCAAACTTAATACAGTTGTTTTACAATACAAAGTGGACATAAATAACAGTGCAATTTTTTACTGCTTTGCTTATTAGGCTACAAAGTATAACCTTGGCAGTAAGGCCATAGCCTATGCAAACACTTTGAAACACAAAAAAAGTGAGCAATTTAAATATTGGCTGAAAGCAGTCCTTTGGAAAAGCCATATCTACATTTAGAAGGATATCAATAAGGCGTCCATTGAAATGTAGCGGTTTGCCGTTTCCGCCTGCAAGTCTGGGTTTATGTGACCCACAAAGATTCTGCAACCAGTGCATTACACGCACAAAACCCGGTTTGATTATCGAGTGTGTTCAAAACAACTTGTTTGTAGTAATTCGTTTTGGTTTAACGAAGGTCGTCTGATCACAAGGGAGTATCCAAACTAGTCACTGTCCACAGCCTACATGCTCAGACACAGATCCCAGCGGTGGAAACGTCTAGTCTGTGCGTCACGGTTTTCCAGACGGGGTCGATTCACATCAAAACACAGCATTTGAGACAACTTTTTGATGTAGTTTTTCGTTTTTGTAAGGCTGCCCGTGTTGCGGTTTCGAAAACCTCCCAGATCCCCTCCTTGGTTTTGGCAGAGCACTCCAAATAGTCATATGCGCCAATGCGCATGGCCATGGCCCGGCCATCCTCTGTTTTCACAGGCTCCAGCTTCAACCGGGACAGATCGTTCTTTACGTTCTCGTCGTTGCGCAGATCTTTCTTGTTGGCCACTAATATAATTGGCACATTCGGACAGAAGTGTTTGACTTCAGGGATCCACTTTTCAGGGATGTTTTCCAACGAGTCCGGGCTGTCCACGGAGAAGCACATCAGAATGACATCAGTGTCCGGATAAGAGAGAGGGCGCAGCCGGTCGTAGTCCTCCTGCCCCGCTGTGTCCCACAAAGCTAGCTGGACTTGCTTGTTTTCCACTTCTATGTCCGCCACATAGGTCTCAAACACAGTCGGGACATACACCTCGGGAAACTCGTCTTTGCTGAAAACAATCAGTAGACATGTCTTCCCACATGCGCCGTCCCCCACCACGACTAGTTTCTTCCGTATGTCTGCCATTCCTGCCCCTTTCCCCCTAGCTCTCGCTTAAATGTAGTAGGCTAGCCAAAAACACAGTTGATGTCGTTGTACTCACTCTCACTGCTGCTCACATACTCTAAATGAGACTCAACAGACTTTTCCCGTAAGCCGACCCCGTCTCCAAACTCCAGAACCTTTACCAGAAACCAGTGCGATCTCTTTATAAAGCACGGGTGCTTTCCTAAATATAGCGATCCAATCGGAAATGGGAAGGTGAGATCACAGCTTGTAAAGGAAGAGGTGATTGGATCGCATCGAGTTTCCTTATGTAGGCCTAGAGGAGGAGGGTCATGGACCACGAGGATCCACCCGACCCAGGATCAGCCAAAATCAACCAAATGTAACTGCATGATGAAGCATAACTGGACATTTTTTTTTAAAATTCTCCTTCAACGCCACTTATATTGTCATTAAAACATATCTCATACATAACACTGTTTTAGCCTTTGTTAATTTATTACTAAGTCAGCCAACCATGACATTTAATTAGCTAATAAACATTCATTCAAATAGGACAAAGGCTAACGTTACTGTATTAACGAGCAGCAGAGGAGAAGGAGATTAAACGTGATCATTTATAAGATGTCGGGCTGCAGGTTGCAAGCACATAAAATACACCTTAAAGCTGATATGTTACCTTCACATGGTGTACAAAAGGTAGCGTTGGGAAGGCACATTTACATTGTTACACGCATGTCTACGTAGTTCACGCTATTTACAGGGAGGGGGCACTAGCGTAGGCAAACTCTGAGCTCTGACTATCAAGCCCTGCTAAATCATCGCTCTCTCCAAGGAAACAAAACAATATAGAATTGGGTTGACGGCGTGCAACAAGCATAGACCCTCACTCGACACAACAGCGCGTGAGTATATCCTCTTTATTTGTTCATGTAGAAAGCAAAAGCTCTGTGAAGCTGTGTGATTTGAACGCGACTGTCGTGGCGTGAGTATTTCCCCTTTTGTTTAGCGGTTAAGGCCCCGCTGTTTGGAACTTGAAGGGGGGCCATGTTGTTTAGCCACTGAAAGGTTTGGTTGATGTTTTAGCTCACACAACACCAACCTGGCAATTAGCGTTGGCTAGGCTATCTCTTACGTTAGCTATATTTGTTTATTTGACTACTTCCATAAAACAAACGTGGCCAAGAAATCGACTCGTTTTCCGCCTTTCACGGTAGCCCACTTGCTTACTGTAAAACAATTGTAAATTCATGAATTTAACTTTGATGTGTTAGCGTCGCCAACCAATAATAAACAGAGCAGGCCCGCTGCGGTTAGCGTTAGCTAAGGGGGTTGCTAATGCTCACTCCAGGAAAGTAGTATTGGCTAACACTACTCGATTTCCGCTAAATGCCACCAAATAATTTGACGTGAAAAACATTGATAGGCAATACGGGTACGAACCGCTATCCATTAACATACTTATCGTAAATGTCCTGCCAAAGCCGCTAGGTTAGCTTGCTTATTAGCAGCGCACTTGCTGGCTATGTTAGCTATATTAGCTAGCTAGCTTCCTGAAAGGCTTGCACTTCGGTTTTGCCACAATGTTCAGTAATTTTGAATGTACCGTTGTGGCTAACTTGGTTACATATTGTTGAAAGCAAGCGGCACATTTCATGATTAAAAACGGTTGCGTTGTGTTATAGCCTTGAGTGTCGTTTAAACCATTATTAACGTTACGTTAATGTTAGCGTTGCGTTAGCTACGACCACCAGCTAACACAAGGCTAGCGACAACGTTACTTAACGAGCCTTCTCGGTACTTCAAGCCATCAACACTCTTATCAGTGACTTGTTTTGTTCTTACCTTGCCCATTTGTAAATCAGGAAACTGCTAAATTTAACTTCCCATTTGACTTTAATGCCCCGTTGTTGAGAAAGCCATGTAACTAAATTTGGATGTTCAGGGCAACATTTAGTATCTTTTCAATCGTGGCGGTTCTAAAGAGGAGACCGTCATGTCCAGGCCAAGACAACTAAGTTGTACTAGATGTCCATGCAGTTTAATTTTGTGTGCATCCTTTTTATGAAGTCTAACTTTACTTCAGAAGTGTAGAAGAGTCAGCTATGAAGAACACATGTTGTAACGTTAAGAGAGCTTTCATTAGCCTAACATCACCAGGATATGCTAACCAACCTGTCATGTTGTAGTATAGCTAACGTTATATTGACTTGTTACAAAAATAAATTGAAACAATACAGTTAGTTTTGTTGGGCATTCGCTCTGGTAGACTACAAAGTAAATTATGATGTGCACATGTGTTGTGGTGATCTCTAAAAAGATTGCATATCCATGTCAACCTAATACTAGTATCTCTAAACTTGATACAGGTATCTTGAATGACAACTATCGTTTATTGACAAAATCCTAATGTTATATGTTTAGGCTTTCCCGTGGAATGAGCGTTCCATGCAGCATCCTAGGTATGAATGACGTGGCCTGGCAGGAGACAAGAGGTGGGATGCTGCATGCAAATGGTGCTCCTGAGACTGGAGGTGTCAGAGTTCATGGTGGAGGGCCCCTAGCCACAGTGGGGGGAGCTGGACAGGCCCCTGGAGTTCCACATTTACAGGGCATGGACAGGGTTGTTAACCCCACCCCAGGTACCCCACAACCTCCGCTGAGTGGACGATCACAGGATGACGCCACAGTTGGATACTTCTTTCAGAGGCAGCCTGGAGAGCAACTTGGAGGTTGCACACCCAGCAAGCATCGCTGGCCAACTGGAGATGCCAATCATGTTGATCAGGTAATGCGTCGTCACTCACAGACCATTGTAATTTTATTTAATTTAGAGCAGTATTTTGTATCCGCTTAGGCTACAGGTGCCACGGAATATTCAACCATAATGTATTTTCTTTGTTTCTGAAATGTGGTGTTTGGTGGAGGATTTGGCAATATTACATAAGCTGCTTTTCGACCAAAAGTACTGAGGACTTTTAAGTCCCCAATTCTCTTTTCAAGGAACTAAAAGGTTCCTTCGGCCCACTGTTGTGTGCGTTTCACCGTGGTCTAAAAACCTGCGACGATTAGGCAAATTAACCAGCTGATGTAGGCTGTAGGTCTATACGCTGAACAAAGTGATGCACAACCATCATTATTCGTGACCACTATCCATGAGCAACATTTATAAATGACCATCAGATTTGATTGGAATACAATGACAAACTATAGGCTATGCTTGACTATTAAAGCAGCTTTTTTTGTGAGAGTATAATGAAGAGACACACGATAAAGTTTGTTAAACATTTAATAACAAAGCCATAAAGTTCTTAAAATAACTCCAGCACAGAGAAAGCAACACAAAATCGCGACAGTTTGGAAGGTTATTAAAACATTTCCAGCCGACATGAGCTGCAGATCTGCAGCAGCACATGTCTGTATCCCTGGGCGTCGGAGGAACGGGATGTTTAACAAGCTTTATTACCTGCTGTAATCAGCTGTTCCACTTGAAGAGGAAGCGACCAACTTCGGCTCTGTGTAAAAACCTCCTGACTGATGAAAACCTAAAACAACAACTCTGGTCCCAGTATTTAGCTTAACTCCGTCAGCTGTTTGCTGTAAACACACTGCTGCAGGCTGACTGCTGTTTCTAAGCGATACATTTACTCATTTGGCAGATGCTTTTATCCAAAGCGACTTACATTTGAGGCACAACATACAAGCATCAACAGAGCATCAAATACAGATCTAAAACTGGCAATACATACTAGTAAGCGCTCATAGTTCATATCCCATCAGTGGGGTAAATACCTAGGGAAGAAAGTAAGAGTTAACAAAAAAGTGCAGTCAATACAAGATAATCAGAAGGAGCTTTATTGCCAAGTAGTGTTTTACACATACGAGGAATTTGCTGTGGTGATAAGGTGCTACACGTAGACAAACATACAGTCAACATAAATAAATGTATAAATATGGAATGGAAGAACAAAGTTGCAGATGTATACATGTACATTATTCTGGGTCTGTGCCGTGCAGAAGTAACGCAAAGGAAGAGAATATTGTGTACATATAAATATATAAACTGACAACATAAAAATATACAACAACAAAGATCAACAACAAATATGTGCGACGTGCCAGGTCTGTGCCTGACACGAGATGAAACAGTATTTACATGTGCAGAGACATTTGTATCATTTGCAAGGGGGGAGTGTCAGTAGTTGTAAGGTGATAGAGGAGGAGCACAGGAAGTGCATGTCAGAGGTTAGGAGTTCACGTATTTCACATGCTGAGTTAATCTGTGATTTGCACCATGTGTCAGCCCAGCCATTCGTCTGTTGCCATTTCCTATGGACGTCTCTTGTTAAAGTAGGAGCGCGCAACAAACATCAGTAGCTTTTGTTGGTAGAGTTTAATGCTGTGGGCCGATGGTGTCATTATTATCAGTGTCACTCACTCAGAAAATGTTATCCTCCCTTTTATCCATTTTTTGATTTGTTTGTTTATCTCAATCATCCATATTGATGTGTTTCTACTAACACCCCCACAAGTATCTTTAATTACTTAAATTTTATTATGTCCAGACTAACTCTAAAGCTGCTTCCTTGCAACAACCTGCTACCATATTATTTTAATTTTTTTTTTTTTTCCCTCACCCACAAGTACAGAAAACCTGTTTCCTACACTCTAACCTTTTCAGTCCTTTGTCATTACCCATCTGTTTCTTATTACGTTCCCACACATTCCTTGGTAACCTCCTAATAGATTTAGGTTTAGGCTTTTTTGATTAATTTATTTATATTTCTCTCCCGCCCATTTATTTTGTTTAATGTATAATTGTAATTTAAAAAAAAGTTGTTGGTTGGGGGAGTAGGTGATAAAATATACAAGGATAAATTCATCTCAAAGCAAAACAGGAGTGTGTAGGATTTCTTGATTTTAAAAATGACTACTAATTTGTGGTGAAAAGCTAGTATGGAATCAGTTTTCTGCTTTTGCATTTTTAAAATTCAGTAAATGATGGGTACTATGTATAAATAATTTAGGAACCACATTAAGAAAACAATGGCAATCGTCACAGCTTAAAAATGTCCCTAATGCCTAGTGGTCGTTCTACTGTGAAAGAACAGACACCAACAGGCAATTAAAGTGTATGTTGCTGAAGAAGCACAACAGAGAAAATGGAGCAAATCAAAAAAGAAAAAATGAAAATATTTTCTACACATGAGTTGGTGTTTTATTTGTTGAGCTGGTCATTAATTTCAGCTTAGCCTGCTGTATCAGATGAGCTTCACCATTCAGTGTGCGTTTAGTAGGGCTGGCCCGAATGTTTATTTTTTTGAGCTTTGACAGTATTTAACAGCGAATAATCAAAGCTTTGACGGTGCTGCGGGTGGGGGGTTACGCTACTGGTGGCGTTACCGGTTGTGTTGCCAGCTGTAAGCAGGCTGTTCACGAGATACAGCTATGTATTTCATATTAAATTAAAGCAGAACAACAGAAGGATGAATGCCCAAAAGGTTCTTGCAGTGACATGATTGAGCGAGAAACCTGACAGGGGAGAGATAACGGAATAGCGGCCACTGACTGTGTGTGCGTGAGAGAGGGGGAGAGAGAGCGCTTCGTTTCTTTATTTACATTTAGGCTATATAATAACCGCACGTTATTATTACCAAATGGTTTTGTTTAACTTTTCTCGCGGCTAGGCTAGTAGTCCCAAGTGTAGGACTAAGAGTGAGGAGACTGGAGTTAGATAAGAGAAATATTAATTGTGGTGTTGAAGTGATCGGAAATTGAGCCTGGGAAGAGTGAGGCAGACTGGAAGACCTATATACTGCAGGACCTGGTTGATGGCTGCAGTGCGGAGCAGGAGGGAACTGTAGCTGAGAGTCGAGAGGGTGAGAGGCTAAGTTGAGCAGGTCCAGAACAGATATGGGGAATATATTAACCGGGCGCGGGTCCAGGGAGAGCAGACGGGATGAGCACCATTTCCGGTAGCGGAAAGTAACAAAACGTTATGTAAAACTTGATTTAAACTTTTTTTTTTTTTTTTTTTTTTTTTTAAAAGGCTACTAAATGTTCTTAAACCCCATAACTGCCATACTGCCGTTTTCCTCATTAAGGATGGGGATCAAGACCCGGTTCCAAAATTTCTCAAAACCTGAAAATCAATAAGGTTCGAGCTTATCGATACTGCTATCGAGACTTGCGGGTCCCATGATGTAACGTTGAGTCTCGAGCATCAAATCTAATTTAAATTGAAACGCAATGGATAAGAAAATCATCAGGGTGCAGTTTCTGCCTGCTCTCTGTGGGCTCCTACACACATACACGCACAGCGGCAGCAGAGCGAGAGGCTGCGGTGGAATACGGTGAGGGTTAAGCTAAGTTGGCGCCGAACTACTGTAACGTTAGTTGATGACCGCTACGCTCATTACTTTAAGTACGTGTGATAAAACCTTCCCAAGTAAAAAGACAGTACTTTATCAATCTGTAAGGTAACATTAAACATGTAGAATCCCGAAATTGAAAATCGAATGTGTACCCAATGATCGAATATTCAGGTCCAGCCCTAGCTTTTAGTAAGACTTCCTTGTGTAGAATGCTGATGTTGCTCTCTGTATTTGCTTATTCCAGCACACATTGGCTGCGAGGTAGGGTACACCCTGGATGGCCTAATTTGCACAGCATAAAATGTGAGACCAGTGCTTTGGCCACTGCGTTGGCACAGCAGGAGTGTGACTTTGCCGTGACAAGTGGACAGACTTGTAATATCCTGTCATACATTGACATCTGAAAAGTCTTCGGACTGATGGATATCAGTGTTTCCCACACATAGGCTTTACTTGGGCGGGCCGCCCAGGTAGATTAACACCCGCCCAAGTAAATTTAGCGAACAATTTTAAAATCGTTTTTGATTGCAGCGCTGCACAGTGCATATTCGCTCCGCACATCCCCTCACTCGGTCACTCGCTCTCTCTCGCAAACACGGACACCAGACCATCTGTGAATTGATTGGTTGGAAGGGTGTGAACTACAGGGAGCTTAGTTCCCTTTAATAAGACATCAGCTCCCCTAAAAGCATGATTTGTGAAATTTTGGGGGGTCCCTAGAATATTGACAGCATGATTTATTGCCATTAATCTCTTTTATTTCTGTATCATGAACGATCACCGGCCGTCCACAGCAGGCCAGTTGCTACGCGATCTGTCCCTGGTCCGCACCACTCTCTATCAGGACAGGTTGTGTCGCTAGTAAGACCAACGCAATGTGAACGGTTTGCGATTGTTCCCTCTGGCTGGATGAATATCACGCATGATCCATGCACTACTCCTACATCTGTTGTGTGAAGGGTAATTGTAGCAAAATGGCTATGAAAATAGTAATGGTAATAGCCTATTATTACTATAAGACAAACATGCCTGATACTTTTGCAGTCAGCCCCTGGCGCCCCCTACATGCTTACAGCAAGTAAGGATTCAGCAGTAACAATCACAGTTTGTAAAAACAGCGCTGTCAAGTCAGACACAATCTACCTCCGGTAGACTGCGTGAGCTTAGAACAATGATCAGGCCTTGCTTCCGCAACGGTGTTGTGCCGTATTCTGCATACCTGCAGTGAACTGCATACACCTCGCAGGAGGTAACGCTCTTTTATACTGAGAAAAGAGGTGGATGCAAATTTTGGCAGGTAGCCTACAAAATCCATTTTGCCAAATTATGCATTCACTTATAAAGGTCCTTTTAAGACACTTTGCTGTTCACATCGTTAGAAAAAGTACCATTTCTTGAGATTCAGTAAAAACATGTGCCGCTTTCAAAGTGTAATAAAATATGAACGATTCTTGACATTCATTAAATATATACTGATCATTTATCACAATTGATGAACCCCACAAAGAATATAATAAATGCTGTTATCTTATGTGCATGTGTTCACTTGCACACACTTCACTCTGTTTTAAAAACTTGGTAGTCAATGACGTTCCAAGTCGCGGTGGATATGTTCTAAGTGAGGACCAGCCGTGAACTGCGTCATTAACAAGCCCACAAGCGGCTCACCTGCTGCCGTGATGACAGATCGCGGGTGGAAAAAATACAGAAAAAAGACAAGTTCTGTCTTTTAGGCAACTTTATTAAACGTACTGCTGATGGAGAAAGTGGAGTAGACGGGCGAAGGGGTAGATGGAGAGAGGCGGGGAAAGCCGGTGTGTTTTTACTGAGGTGTAGGCCTCTTGTGTGTCTGAGAGTGGGGAGAAAAGAATTCCGAGGAAGGTGCGAAGCATATTTAAAATTCATAATAATCGTCGTGGTGATTAAAACCTGCTTTCACATGGCGGTATTATGTTAAATTTTGATTTGTTTTGCCGGGGGGCAGGGTTTTACAAACACGATACCTGCTCAACCATCGACCATCTGTCAGCCATCGCCAATGGACGATGTCATCGTCTGTCGGCCCAACCTTACCTCTTAGGCCCCATCCACACTACTGTGACCTTTTGCTACATTTGCACCTCCTGTCCAGACTAAAACAAAGATCTACAACAGAGAAGTTTGAAAATGCTGACCCTGTTTTTTGTTTTAAAACTCCCAGTAGCATTTTGGGTGCGGACAGGCAAAAACGGAGGACTTTAGAAACGATGGCGCTTACGTTTGACGATCTGATTGGGTCTTATCAGTCATGCAAAGCAGAAACACAATGCTACTGACAGTTTTTGATTTGGTGTTTTTATAAAAATATTTTGTACCGTGCAAATAACACTTATGGCCTACACTTGTACTGTGCATGTCGCAGTTTACTTTGCAATGACTTCCAGTCTGTTTTCCGCAGCCACAGTCGCTTTTAACTCCTGTGTTACATTCACTACATTACAATTCATTTAGCTCACGCTTTTATCCAAAGCGACTTCCAATTGCTATATGTCAGAGGTCACACATCTGGAGCAACTAGGGGTCAAGTGTATTGCTCAGGGACACACTTGATTTATTGTAATTATCTTCTCATTGGTCTTCCACTCAAATCCGTACATAAACTTCAACTAGTTCAGAACTCTGCTGCCCATATCCTCACCAGAACCCCTCCAATAATACTCCTGTCCTTCAGCAGCTTCATTGGCTCACAGTTACCACTCACAATACCACATTGATTTCAAGATTCTGCTTCTGACCTTCAAGGCCATTCATAACCTCTCTCCTCTGTACCTCACTGACCTCCTTCACATTAACACACCCACCCGTACTCTTAGGTTGTCTTCTTCTATTCACCTCACTGTACCTCCTGCTCGTTTGACCACCATGGGGTTCAGAGCCTTCAGCCGCTCTGTCCCTCGTCTCTGGAACTCTCTCCCACCAGACATCCGCGACTTTGACTCGCTTTCCAATTTTTAAATTCCGCCTGAAAACGCATCTTTTTAAACTGGCATATCCCCCGTGATCACTTTCTCAAACTTTGTTTCCAGTTATGTACCCTGATTTTATGCACTGTAATTATAGTTAATTTTATGAATTTATTGCTGTACTGTTTTATGTTTTGTGAGTCGCCTATAAATGTATTATAGTATTATTATTGGTGGATGTGTGATAGTGGGGAATTGAACCCAGGTCTCTCACACCAAAGGCATGTGTCTTATCCATTGCATCATTGACATGCAAAAAGAAAAATCAGGTGTGATTTTTCCTCTTACTTTATTCTTTCGCCAGATCTTCTGCAACAACAGAATACACCATCTGCTTCATGTTTACATGGGCACGTGCATGCCCAGTGTACCTGAACGGCCGCTAGCTGTGCATTTTCAGTCGTTTTAATATAGACAGAGATCAACTCTGATACGCAGCAGAAATGCTGGTGTGGATGGAGATTGTATTCGTTTTTAAACAAATGGAGTAGTGTGGATGGGGCCTTAATCTCTGTCTCAATTCATTAACTGTACGAAGGTCCCTCTTCCGTTTTGAGTTCCCATGCAAATCTGAGACCGTTTGTCTAACAGGCCCCCATGTATGCATACAGTGCATTAGGTATTCGCGCAGATGAAAAGTAAGATGCTATCTTTAGGTATCCTTTTCTCCTGTGTTTTCTAAAGCAGACGATATCCAGTTTAATGTTGCATTACTGCTCTTATCTTGTTTTCCTTTTCCAATATTTGTAAGACATTTCTCATAGTGCTTTATGCCAAAGATCTCCATTTGAGATGACAAAAGCTCAGCGTTGACGCCATTGATAAGTGTCTTTGTATTCTTTATTTTTGTACACCCCTACTTTTCACATGCACTCACAATCGGGAGGGACTAGAGTGAAAAGACACACCGGATGCAGCACTGTTTTGTCTTTGAATGTAATGTTCTAGTGATTATGAATGTTTGATGTGTTTGTAACCTGTAACTAGTGATGGGCTGATATCTGGCATTTTGAGATGAATGACATTGGCTGATATCTGTACTCAGGAGGCCCATATATCATCTTAAATGATAACAAATCGAATTTAAAACCTTTTTATATAAAATATATATATATATTTTAGTATTCTCGCGCTCGCTCTCTCTCTCTGTGTGTGTGTGGCGAATGATGCAGTTGACATCATTTCTGAAACTCTATATCCCATTCTCCCTTAAACACCAGTCACCATCTCAAATCTACAGGATAACCCCATATATTTTTTTTTTTTATTTCATTAATTAATAAAAATTTCATCTAAAATAACACATTACTTAAGATAACCGCATATATTAGATTGTACTCTGCATGCAGTAATGGAATTATCCATTTACTTTTGTTTTTTTGACATTGGCCGTCCTGCTCCTGGGTATCGGCCATTGAAAAACCCAAATTGGTCGATCTCTACCTTCGTAACGTACAAATTAAGTCTGGCGCTGTCGGTCTCGATGCATAAAATGTGTAATGACTCAACCATTGTATGAAAATCATTCTTGACAGGGTTGTACTTGGATAGCTAATTAGGCATAAAATTTCAATGTAGAAACTGTTGGTGTTCTGGGTTTTTGTTGTATGTTTTCTGTTCCATTGAGAGCTTTTAACTTAGTGTTTACTGTCCAGTTTTCTTCCCTTTCTCAGGTCCGTGCTGTGGATGAAATGAACTATGACTTCCAAGCTCTTGCTTTGGAGTCAAGGGGCATGGGAGAGGTAAGAAGTTTTTGGTCCTAACATCCCTCTTTCTCTCCATTTATAAACGGCAATAAATCAAAATGTAAATCCGAACCTCAACCTGTGTTAAGTGTACTCAGATTTTTATCAGAGAATGAAGCTAACAAACACCACAGTAAAACTAATGTTTGAACTTCACAATTGTAAATCAACCACCATACATCAGATTTGAAATAAGATGTGCTTATTGTTAAATGTAAATCTTACATTGCACTTAAACGTAAATCTTGCAGATTCTTAGAAAACATGTATTTATTTGCAGCTTCTGCCAGCAAAAAAGCTCTGGGATTCTGATGAATTGGCCAAAGATGGAAGGAAAGGGATGCTTCTTGGAGAGGAGTGGAGGGACAATGCATGGGGATCATCTCGTGAGTGTCTCCTATACCTTTTTGTGTATAATTACTTGTAACTTCTTTCTTTAAGATAAAAGAGTAAATATACAGACTTTATTCAAAGTCAAATTACATGATTGGAAATGGCATTTTGTCTCAGCCGCTGACTGTGAGTTTCAGTGTTGCCTTTATCTGAGTGGGTATTTACCCAGCTATAGATTATATATAAACAACTATTTAGATATTTGATCGCAGCTTTTCATTCAGATCATTCAGTGTCTCAGCCAATCATGGTGCAGCGGCGACCAGGCCAGAGTTTCCATGGGAATGGTGATGCCAATTCTGTGCTTTCGCCTCGCTCAGAAGGTGGAGGCCTGGGGGTGAGCATGGTAGAGTACGTCCTGAGCTCCTCTCCTGGTGACAAGATGGATGGTCGCTATAGGAATGGTGGCTATGTAAGTAAACTCAAAAGGGGTGTCTTCTATTAAACACTTATGGGTTGCTCCTAGTCTTACCTAATCTTTTTTTATGAATACAGGGTGGAGAAGATGTTGACCAGGATGGGAGAGAGAAGGGTGATGCCCAGGAGAAGGTGTCCCCCTTTGAAGAAGACAAGAGCACAGAGATGAAGGTGGGAGAGGAGAGTGATCCCGCTAAAGCCAATGGTAGAGGTCTACTAAACGGCATGGACAGAGACTGCAAAGATTTCAAGTAGGTTTTGTTTTTAAGGTATCAAAGTGAACAGCTACCTATTATTACTTGGTGCTTTATAACTAGTGGTTTTAAATGTGACTGTGGGTTTTGTGCACTGATTAACGTTTATTTTCCCAGTCCAACCCCTGGAAGCCGTCAAGCTTCCCCCACTGAGGCTGTGGAGAGGATGGGTCCCAGTCAGACTGGTTTGGAGATGATGGGCCAGCACCACCACCACCATCACCACCCCCACCACCACCCCCATGCCCTCCACCAACACAACCCCGGCCAAAACAAAGCCCCAGCCGAGGAATTCCATAACCAGGAGACTCAGAACATGGGGGGTATGGAGCAGCAAGCTGGTGTGGAGTCCCTCCAGTTTGATTATGCTGGAAACCAGATTCAGGTGGACTCCTCAGGGACCCCCGTAGGATTGTTTGACTACAACTCTCAGCAGCAGGTCTGTTGATAAACAAAACAGATCTATAAAGAGATCTAACTGTAAGTTTGCTTAGCAGATTGTGATCCTTTCTTTGTTTGTTTTGGTTTCCCCAGTTGTTCCAGAGATCTAATACCCTGACTGTTCAGCAGCTCACTGCAGCTCAGCAACAACAATATGCCCTGGCTGCAGCCCAGCAGCAGCATCTCGGTAAGTCGGGCTATTTGTCTTACTCAGTGTGTCTTCTAATATAGTTAATAGTTGCGTGCTCATTTGAGTGGAATTTGATAGGAAAATATAAATTAAATTACTCTTCCTCACATTTCCCAGCTGGTCTTGCTCCTGCATTTGTGCCAAACCCTTACATCATCAATGCTCCCCCTGGAACCGATCCTTACACTGCAGCTGGGCTGGCAGCAGCAGCCACGCTTGCAGGTGATCATACAGCACATTTTTTGTCCCTTGCAAAAATCTACATTATCAGTTGTATAAGATGTGCATGTTACATCAAAACGTTTTGCTCAGGCCCCACAGTGGTTCCACCTCAGTACTATGGCGTTCCTTGGGGTGTGTACCCAGCCAATCTTTTCCAGCAACAGGCTGCATCAACTGCCAATCACTCTGCTAATCAGCAAGCATCCAATCAGGGACCAGGGCCAGGTCAACAACAGGTAGGTGTTGTGCTTGATCAGAGGTGTTTCATAAAGGTGGCTCTGAAAAGTAGGGACTCATTGTGAAAAGCCTGTCTTGAATAAGTCTAATAAATGGCACCAGGGTTAAACAATTCATAAGACAACTCTGAGCTAATTTAAGCAGACTAAAGCAGTTTGGTTTATTTCAAGGTTCATTTAGTTCTCATTTTACAACACGGGGTTGCACAGTGAAATGAAAGTTGTAGCCTGCTTCACACAGAACATACAGTATATACAGATATTTTAAACTTCTAAATATACAAAAAAGAAATTATATACAGGTACTTATACACATGCAATTTATTTTATTCATGATTTCATCAAATCAAAACATCAAGCACTGATTTCATAATTTCACAGTGAAGAAAACGGCCATGTTCAGACAAAACTATGTTCACGTCCACACATCTGCACATTTTAAAGTAAATAATATGGAGACTGAAACATTTGTTAAAAACAAACACTGTTTGAATACCTTCAGAATAGCTGTCTGTCACGCTTGTATTTTAACAGATTTCAGGGGTTCTGTTTCTTGTTCAAGTGACATTTTAAAGCGAGAATAAGTGGTAAACCCCAATTAATCTACAGCTATGGGTGAAAGTTGCATACTTGATTGTAACTGCAGAGCATTTAAACACAAATGTTCACCAGAACGCTGTGCCAATCCTTTAGACTGAAAAAGATGTGAGCTCAGATTAAGTGTAAAAGTCCATTTCAAAATGTGATGCATTTTATATGCACTGCAAATTGACTCATGTTCACATTGCAGCAGTGAATAGGAACTATGGAGAAAGCAGTTTGGGCGTGTCCACCAAAATGTTTTTTTCCTGAGACGGCATCTTCTTTTTTTTTTTTCAAGTGATTGCAATGGGAGCGCTGCATTTTTTACAACATGGTAAAACTGCACTGGGGGCGGAGTGCTTTTTCCCGCTTTCCGAGACATGAAAAATGTTCAACTTTGGGATGGGCGGTATATCGGTAAATTAGGTATACCGATATAATTTCAAAAGAGATATGAAATTAGACAATATCGTTTATACCGATATATAGTTTGATCTTGAGTTAATACATTTTTCTGTAAAGTCCTGCCAGCATTTGCTCCTCTCTCCCTCACCGCGCAGCCCTGCCCCTGCGTCTGCAAGCAGCCGTCTACTCAGTAACTCTCTAACAAGATGGGGGGGGGGGGGGGGAGG